>NC_059194.1:27648687-27871187 GCF_020615455.1 Coregonus clupeaformis
GAGTGCATACATTATTTTTTTATTTTTCAAACTGGCCCCCTGTGGGGTTATGTGCAACTTCCTTCATGTTTAGACCTATATTTTGTTGCTGGTTTCATAAACTATGCTGGTTCAATTCAGTTCAATTGTGTCAGTACCTTAGAAACTAACATCCAATTCTAATAGGTTATTTATTAGGCTAGAAGTTATTTGTACACTAACAACCAATGTTCCCCTTTATTTTCAGGCAGGCCTCAAAGGGCTTTGAAGCAACATCCAGGGTTACCAGACATTTATTTTTAGGCATGGGCCCTGTCCCACTTATGGTGAGCATATAGCAAGCAGCATAGGCCTACATTTGTTTACATCTATTCAAACTGAATGTTTATAAGATATGCCTTACATAACACCCACCAAAAGAAAAGGGTACAGGCACTGGTTAAACACCTACTAAAGCAATCTAATGTTGGTGACTTCCATGGTGTTTTAGTTTGAATATTTGCCAATTACAATAGAATAGGCATACCTTTAGCTTAATGCCATGGCCCTATACCATTCAAAGCTGAGTAATATGGTATGCTTTCAACTAACTACATTTTCTTGCATTTTCATCTTGAGTTCTGTGCCCAAGTCAAGTGTCAGTGCATGACACCTCTAAACCAAGATTAGGAGAGGTGTTGAATATAGAACTTGGCTTGGGGGGGACACAGCAATTCCAGACTATTATTGTAGTAATCACCACAGCAGCTAGCTAGGTCTATTTTTATATACGCGTTTCTGAATATAATAGAGGCCAGAAAATACCCACACCAGGATGACACTTGACTTCACCAGCTTGCATGACAAGTTTTATATTTCCAGCAAGGAACTCCAAACCGAAACATGCCACGAGCTTGTAACGTTAGTGGTATGCAACAACCTTATCCTCCATCTCATCAGGTTTCACCATGACTTGTTAGCTAACTAGCTAACGTTAGCTCCAGTATAAGTTTAGGGGCTAACGACTCATATAGCTTGGATTTTTAGCTAACGTTACTTATATTCTGAACTAATGTTTTGGTCACTCACTTTAAATTTACTAAAACTAGCTAACATTCGCTAGCTAGCTAAGCTAGGCCCTGCTGCCACTTTACTGCTGCTGCTAGCTAAGATGGCTAACCAAACGCCAAGGCAGCACGCTTGGCTAGCTAACGTTATAGTTAGCTAACGTTATAACGAGCTAGCTAACCTTATAGTTAGCTTCTCACTCACTGTAAAACGACATCAACTAACGTAGTTATCTAGCTAAAACGACAGATATCAATTTTACCACATTAGCTACCTGCTACAGAACATCTAACTTATTAAGCAGTGTTTACGGCAAAGTGTCAAACAATCCATTTACCTTGTGAATTCGTTTTAAGGCCATTCTGCCAGTGCGTAGCAGGGAGCGGTTGTCGAAGAGAGAGAGCACAGGCTAGCTACGTGATGCTAACTAGCATATAGCAATGAGCTGTAGTGTACGGCGAACTACCTAACGTGTTAGTTACCTAGCTAGCTTTACATAAACTGACAATTTTACTTTTACAGTTGCGAAACGGGTATCAATATAGAATGATATTCTCGCTTTTCCTTTGTCGACAGCCTTTGACTGCACTGTTATTATAACGTTGCCGTTACAAACTTCACCAGCCGAATGAATACGTTAGCTCGGCTCGTTCTTCTGGTCACGACTGTGAAGTGAGCAATATTCGCGATGAGTGCAATCAGCGGTTCGCCTTCAAAAGAAAAGTCCCGCATTGAAACTGATGCAAACGGATACAAATAGTGTAAACATGTCAGAATTGGAGGTTGTATTAAGCCTATACCTGCCATTTACTATTGTATTTAATTTCCCCTTTTTCAGAACCACACACAAACTCTTGACAATTGTCAAGCCATACACAGTGCTGTGCCGTGCCGTTACTGCTCTGTGAATCAGCGTAATTAAACAACCTCAACTGGAATCCTACCGGTCTGTCATCTGTGCCCTTACAAGCACCTGGGAGAGAACACTTAGTGCTAAGTAAAACCTAACCCTACAGAATATACAGTCAACCAAGTCCTCAACTACATTGTGGTCCATTCGAGACGGATCTTCAGTGCTTTTTCCCAGAGCAAGATGCAAGACTACTATGTGAGTGAAGCTTTCACACAGCCAACAGTTCGTCCGAAGCGTCAGACACGGCCACCACAGCATCTACAAGATTACATAGGTAGGCTATGTGAGCCATAGACTGCATGCTTCACCACACCATAGCACAGCACGGTATGATGTACATGGGCAGGAAGAGGAGTGGTATTCTCATCAAGAAGGAGCAGCCAAGACCCCCTTCACCACGTCATGTGCAACCTCATCCACTCACCAGGTTCAATGGGATGCTGCCCCAGAGAGGGACCATCAGAGCCATCACCACAGAGGGTATGGTTCAGAACCCCAGCTAGCCCACAGCCTGCAGAGAAAAAGAGAGCACATGGAGATAAGCAGAGAAGCCTCCACACCCTATGCTTACCGGGAGCACAGGAAGAGCTAGAGGAGATCCGGAAAGAGAACGAGAAGCTGTGTATCTCTCAACTAGCCATACAGAGAGAATTCGCCAAGTTTGACAGAGTTAAACAGGAAATGAGGAAGATTGTGGATAAGGTCTGCAGTCTCCAGCCACCCCTTGACCCGACTGCAGCCAGCTACACCCACACAAAGTCTACTCAACAACAGTCTGGCCCCGCTGTACGAATTGAATCGGTTCACCCAGTCCACCTCATTCCCCCACCTGAGCTAGAGGAAGAGTTCAGCGAGGAGTACGATAACGATGAAGAGGAATGCGATGATGTTGAGTGACCTGATCCACAACCTAAACCTACAGAATATACAGTCCACCAAGTCCTCAACTACACACACACTTAATTTGCTCACACACACACATAACACACACACACATTCATACTGACTCTACACACACGCACATACACTCACATACAATCATCATATATTGTATATCCTATAGTCAATCACAAGTGTATGTGTGTGTGTGTGTGTGAGCGTGTGCGTGCGTGAGTGCTTGCGTGATTAAAACTATAATTTTGATCTCAAGGATGGTCAGTCCTTGCATCCATATGTGAGAGTCCTTGCGTCTATGTATTTGAGAGTGGCTACATTTTTCCTGCTGCATTCCTCAGCTGTTTACCAAATAAAATGGCTGGGAAAATGCTTTGTTATTGTTTCAATCCCAGAATCCTTTAAAAGGGGTAGATCTGCAGGACTATTCAATGTCCATGATCCAGATTTACAGTTGAAGTCGGAAGTTTACATACACTTAGGTTGGAGTCATTAAAACTCGTTTTTCAACCACTCCACACATTTCTTGTTAACAAACTATAGTTTTGGCAAGTTGGTTAGGACATCTACTTTGTGCATGACACAAGTAATTTTTCCAACAATTGTTTACAGACAGATTATTTCACTGTATCACAACTCCAGTGGGTCAGAAGTTGACTAAGTTGACTGTACCTTTTAAACAGCTTGGAAAATTCCAGAAAATGATGTCATGGCTTTAGAAGCTTCTGATAGGCTAATTGACATCATTTGAGTCACTTGGTGGTGTACCTGTTGATGTATTTCAAGTCCTACCTTCAAACTCAGTGCCTCTTTGCTTGACATCATGGGAAATCAGCCAAGACCTCAGAAAAATAATTGTAGACCTCTACAAGTCTGGTTCATCCTTGGGAGCAATTTCCAAACGCCTGAAGGTACCATGTTCATCTGTACAAACAATAGTATGCAAGTATAAACACCATGGGACCACGCAGCCGTCATACCGCTCAGGAAGGAGACGCGTTCTGTCTCCTAGAGATGAACGTACTTTGGTGCGAAAAGTGCAAATCAATCCCAGAACAACAGCAAAGGACCTTGTGAAGATGCTGGAGGAAACAGGTACATAAGTATCTATATCCACAGTAAAACGAGTCCTATATTGACATAACCTGAAAGGCCGCTCAGCAAGGAAGAAGCCACTGCTCCAAAACCACCATAAAAAATACAGACTATGGTTTGCAACTGCACATTGGGACAAAGATCGTACTTTTTGGAGAAATGTCATCTGGTCTGATGAAACAAAAAAAGAACTGTTTGGCCATAATGACCATCGTTATGTTTGGAGAGAAAAGGGGGTGGCTTGCAAGCCGTAGAACACCATCCCGACCGTGAAGCACGGGGGTGGCAGCATCATGCTGTTGGGGTGCTTTGCTGCAGGAGGGACTGGTGCACTTCACAAAATAGATGGCATCATGAGGAAGGAAGATTATGTGGATATATTGAAGCAACATCTCAAGACATCAGTCAGGAAGTTAAAGCTTGGTCGCAAATGGGTCTTCCAAACGGACAATGACCCCCAAGCATACTTCCAAAGTTGTGGCAAAATGGCCTAAGGACAACAAAGTCAAGGTATTGGAGTGGCCATCACAAAGCCCTGACCCCAATCCTATAGAACATTTGTGGGCAGAACTGAAAAAGCGTGTGCGAGCAAGGAGGCCTACAAACCTGACTCAGTTACACCAGCTCTGTCAGGAGGAATGAGTTTAAATGTATTTGGCTAAGCTGTATGTAATCTTCCAACTTCAACTGTACTATCTCATAATAATGACTTACAATCTCATAACTCATAGTCAGATCATTTTTGTGGGGTGGTGGGAACAAGCTTCCATAATTATGCCATGGAGCAAAGGGAACCTTTTGCAGTTTTAAAGTTCAGTTTTAAAGCCCATTTCCTGCAATTCTACATATTTTTTATGTCTTATGTGTTTTCATATGATACCAGAAGTCGAATCCCGACCGAATTCCTAAAAAACTATAAAAACATATTTTTTATGTCTGGGCCCACGGTCCGTATTGACCCCTTTCTGGGCCGGATCCGGCCCTTCAGTCCGCCTGTTGAGTATGGCTGTAGTCTGTTTCAATATTTATTTCCCTAAACTGTATCTGATCTAGGGTTGCAAAACTACTGTAATATTCAGTAATTTTGGTAATTAACAGAAAATCTATGGCAATCCATCGTAACTTTGGGAATTCTTTGGTAATATATACACTACCAGTCAAAGGTTTTAGATAACCTACTCATTCAAGGGTTTTTCTTAATTTTTTTTTGTAGAAAAATAGTGAAGACATCAAAACTATGAAATAACACATATGGAATCATGTAGTAACCAAAAAAGTGTTAAACAAATCAAAATATATTTTATATTTGAGATTCTTCAAATAGTCACCCTTTGCCTTGATTACAGCTTTGCACAATTGGCATTCTCTCAACCAGCTTCACCTGGAATGATTTTCCAACAGTCTTGAAGGAGTTCCCACATATGCTGAGCACTTGTTGGCTGCTTTTCCTTCACTCTGCGGTCCGACTCATCCCAAACCATCTCAATTTGGTTGAGGTCGGGGGATTGTGGAGGCCAGGTCATCTGATACAGCACTCCATCACTCTCCTTCTTGGTAAAATAGCCCTTACACAGCCTGGAAGTGTGTTGGGTCATTGTCCTGTTGAAAAACAAATGATAGTCCCACTAAGCCCAAACCAGATGGGATGGCATATCGCTGCAGAATGCTGTGGTAGCCATGCTTGTTAAGTGTGCCTTGAATTCTAAATAAATGCGTTCACCCACACCGCGTCTCACAAAGACACAGCGGTTGGAACCAAAAATCTCAAATTTGGACTCCAGACCAAAGGACACATTTCTACCGGTCTAATGTCATTGCTAGTGTTTCTTGGCCCAAGCAGGTCTCTTCTTCTTATTGGTGTCCTTTATTAGTGGTTTCTTTGCAGCAATATGACCATGAAGGCCTGATTCACACAGTCTCCTCTGAACAGTTGATGTTGAGATGTGTCTGTTACTTGAACTCTGTGAAGCATTTATTTGGGCTGCAATTTCTGAGGCTGGTAACTCCAATGAACTTATCCTCTGCAGCAGAGGTAACTCTGGGTCTTCCATTCCTTTGTCGGTCCTCAAGAGAGCCAGTTTCATCATAGCGCTTGATGGTTTTTGCGACTGCACTTGAAGAAACTTTCAAAGTTCTTAATTGTCCGTATTGACTGACCTTCATGTCTTAAAGTAATGATGGACTGTCGTTTCTCTTTGCTTATTTGAGCTGTTCTTGCCATAATACGGACTTGGTCTTTTACCAAATAGGGCTATCTTCTGTATACCCCCCCCTACCTTGTCACAACACAACTGATTGGCTCAAACGCATTAAGAAGGAAATAAATTCCACAAATTAACTTTTAACAAGGCACACCTGTTAATTGAAATGCATTCCAGGTGACTACCTCATGAAGCTGGTTGAGAGAATGCCAAGAGTGTGCAAAGCTGTCATCAAGGCAAAGGGTGGCTATTTGAAGAATCTCAAATAAAAAATATATTTGTTTAACACTTTTGGTTACTACATGATTCCATGTGTTATTTCATAGTTTTTATGTTTTCACTATTATTCTACAATGTAGAAAATAGTAAAAAAATAAATAAAGAAAAACCCTTGAATGAGTAGGTGTGTCCAAACTTTTGACCTGTAGTGTATATAATTTTTTTCGGCCTCCATATTGTCCATGAGTTTCTAGTAGATAGACCATATGGTTCAAGAGAAAATAGCATAATTAATGAAAAAAGCATCTAATCAACAATGGCATTATTTTAAATTAAAGGACTGGTTTACCCAAAATCCAGAAACTCCAAAGTGATTCCATATATTGAAACTAGTTTGTCCTTTCCCCTTCTCTTCACGAGTCACATCACTCGTGATGTTGGTGGATGCAGGCCTTGCACTGTTCCGTTGTCAGTGAAAACATGATTCACAAATCTGCAAACTGTGGACAAATTCATCGTTTTATTGAAAGCGTACTGCCTAATTAGCTATTGGTTTTGAGTCAGGAAATGTGTACTTTTCCACCTAAAATGTTTGAGATTATTTTATATAATTATGCTACGTAGCCAACTGCCACAGCAGTAGCGATGGGTAACAACTGCGCATGAGCGCCCTCGTGTTGGAAACCCTGCTACGTAGAAACATCATGATATGCCCTTATTTAGAGCTTGATGTTACAGATTACATTTTTTGGGGGAGGTAGAAGTAGTGATTATACTGATGACAGTACATTCACATTATAGTTATCTAGAAAAAAACAACCATGTCACGCCTACTCCCGCTCCAGCGCTCATTACGCACTCCTGGACCACATCATCATCTTGATTACTCTCCCTTTATTTAGCCCTCAGTAATCAGGCAGGATTGGTTTTGTCACGTTCAGTACGCGTCTCCTGTTTTGTTTATCTGGCTTTTTCTTATGATTAAACTCACCTTCTGCACCAAGAACATGTCTGACGACGAAAGAGTTGAGTGAGGAGGAAGAGTATCTTACTGGAGGGGCGTCGATGTTGTCCAACCTTATTTATTTGATTCTGACAAATAAATATAGGTAAATTGAACTTAAGATGGCAGCCGCTGTTTTAGAAACCGAGGCCGCAACAGCAGCCAGAGTCCCATCCCATCCCCAGGATCAAAAGACTGGTGGTACAGTTGTGGCAATTGCGCTCCAATGCCAACGGATGTGCTGCAGAGAATTCAAATATGTGACTACAATTCTTACAGACATGGAGGAACTTATTGATGATGAGGAGCAGTTAGTTTGCTTTTGCGACCACAGGGATTTTGCTGCCTACATAAACTCTGGTGTCCTGGAAACATTTTCCCATATTCCAAAAAGGGATTGGAGACGCAACCCTGTTCCAGCTGCGCCAAATACACAGTTATCAATCGAGTAGCTAAACTCTACTTTATTGAATGATGGCTTATCATAAACCTCTGAGCGGGACCATTAGTGGGTTTATGTTTTCACATTAGCTCAAACCACTATATGGCCTATGTTTATTTATCACTATGTTTTGGGGATATTATATTGCGCAAATGTTAGGTAACACAATGTATTTTGTCTCCTCAACCCCCCTTGTCATAGATACATGTACATAGGGAATATATACTAACCTGTAGAGCACCTAGGCCAGGGTTCTTCAATTCCGGTCCTGGAGGGCCGAAACACCTGTTTTTCATCATCTCCTTCTAATCAGGGCTAATTCAGACCTGGGACACCAGGTGAGTGCAATTAACTACCAGGTATAAATAAAAAAACAGAAGCGTTTCGGCCTTTTGGCTCAGATCAAGCTTGGTACCGAGGTGCCCCAAAGCCCGCTGAGTCAGAAGGTCGAAAAAAGGAAGGAGGGAGGAGGTTTTCTTATCTTTTTGGATTTGGTGGGAACCAGATTTTTTCGGTTTTCATTTTTCTTTGGCTTCTTGGTTAAGAGAGCTTTTTTGGGAAAAGATGGAGCAGCAGAAGCCAATACCAGGGATGGGTTTGGCAAACACGGTGAGGTTTTCCTGGATGGACAAGGAGATGGAGCCGTGGGGAAGAGAGACGTTCGGGAGAAATATCCTGATGGGGTGCCTGAAGCTACAGGTGAAAGATGTTCTGTGCCTTCAGGTCAACCCGATGGAGAATGCGTACGACGTGACATTCCACTTGGAGGAGAAGCATGACGGCGTGATTAAGAAGGTGAGGGAAGGGAAAGGAGCAAGACCTCTGTGCCATTACGAGGTGACCAGCCTGGCAAGGAACAATTTCAGGGTGGTCACCGTAACAATGTACAATCCGCATGTAAAGGATGAGGAGGTGAGGGCCTTTCTGGGGAGATATGTTGACAACGTCTCCTCAGTGAGGCAGAAGGAGGTGAAGGAGCGGAGGAGAAGGAGGCTGGGTCAGTGGAGAGAGAAGAGGAGGAGGAGGAGGAAACGGTGACGGGAATGGAAGGAGAAGCAGAGACGGGACCAGAAGAAGGAGCGGAGAAGGGGGAAGGAGTGAAGGAGTGGGGGGACAGCATGTCGAGCGCCTTAGTTGAAGAGATGAGGGGAATGGTGGAGGAGATAGCGGGGAAGGGGGGTGGTGTCTCCCCGTTGCCTCCAACACCAAAGAAGAAGAAAGGGAAGAGGAGGGGGGGCTCGACAGGCTGTGAGGGGGAGGGGAGTGTGGGGGTGGGGGAGGGGTTGGCCAAGCGAGGGATGGGGGAGGGAAGAACGCCCTTGTCCTCGTTGGTTTCCTCAGTCCCTCAACGTTTGGTGGAGGGTGACTCCCAAGGGTTGGTTCAGGCCTGGTTGTCTGAGGGGGGATCTCAACTCCTGTTTGGGGTGGTGGAGTCCCCTACTATTAGCCCAGCAGCCTACAGGGAGGGAGGAATGGAGGGTGTTGAGGGGGAACCCAGGATGCAGGGCTTTACAAGGCTTAACACTATGCCTGCATCCTGGGTTGGAGAGATGGAGGAGGACGGGGGGACGTCAGGAGAGGAGAAGACGTCCCTGCCGGATGAGATGAAGCAGGGGAGCATCGGGTGAGTCTCCTGTTTTTGTTTTTGTTGGTTTCCGTTTTGTTGATGTGAGGTTTATTTTATAATGGATCTTTCTGTTAATATTTTCAGTTTAAATGTAAGGGGGTTGAGGGATTTTGTTAAGAGGAGGGCAGTTTTTAGTTTTTTGGAAGGAGTGGGTTTTGATGTTTGTTTTTTACAGGAGGTTCACCTGAGGGATGGAGGGGATGTTGAAAGGTTTAAGAGGGAGTGGGATAAGGGGGAGTCAGTTTGGGGTATAGGTGGGGTTCATTCAACAGGGGTGGGGATTTTGTTTGGGAATAGGGAGGTGAAAATAGAATATACTTTTGTTGTGATACAGGGCAGGGTTTTGGGGGTGGATGTTACTTTTAGGGATAGTAGGTATAGGTTAGTGGGGGTGTATGGGCCACAGGTGGCGGCAGACAGGAGAGAGATGGTGGACTGTCTGGCGCCCCTGTGTGTTACAAATAGGCACTTGGTGATAGGAGGGGATTTTAATGTAGATTTAGGGGTAGGGGGGGATAGCAGTGCAGGTGCCATCACCGGGCTGATGGCTTGCCATGGTTTGGTTGATGGTGGCCTGCACACTACTCCGACAATGGCTGGTCCCACGTGGCGCAACTCCTGGGGGGTTGCGCGGAGGCTGGACTACATTTTTATATCCAGGTCTTTGGGTAAGTTGTCTGGGCGGCTGTTGCCTGTTTTCTTTTCAGATCACGACGGGGTGCTCCTGCAGGTGGGGTCGCCAGTCTGCCTCTTCGGTAGGGGGTACTGGAAATTAGATCGGGATGTGCTGGAGGAGCAAGTTTTCGTTGACGCCTTTTGCATTTTCTTTCGGAGGATGGAAGGCCTCCGGTCCATGTGTGAGGGGGTGTTAGAGTGGTGGGATTTAGTTAAGGTAAGGATTAGGGCCTTTATAATAGGATATGGTAAGAGGAAAAAAAGGGAGGAAAGGAGGGAGGTGGATCGTATCCAAAGGTTGCTCGAACTCGAGTACGAGGCAGGCAACCTCGGCGGGTCGATTGACTGGGAGAGATCAGCAGCCCTGAAGGCGCAGCTCAGGGAGCTGCAGGAGCGGAAGGCTCGAGCTTTCCTGGAGCGTGCGCATAATGGCTTTCTAGAACACAATGAGACTTGTTCCGCTATGTTCTTTAAGTCGGTTAGGAGTAGACAGAGTAGGAAGGTAATGAATGGGGTTAGGGAAGAAAATGGTAGGATAGTCAGAGAGCCAGAGGAGATGGTCAGGGTGACAACTGACCATTTCCGAGGTTTATTTAAGGAGAGGGAAATAGATGTAGAGCAGGGAAATGTGTTTTTAGAACACTTGTCCCGAGCGTTTGCCGGAGGACATTAGAGAAGCGATGGAGGCTCAGATTTCCCTAGAAGAGGTTGAGAGCGCTCTTAGGAGGATGGGAAAAGGGAAGGTGCCCGGGATGGATGGGTTGCCGGCCGAGTTTTATCTCAAGTTTTGGGGTATACTTGGACCGGTGGTCCTTGAAGTCTTGAAGGCCATCCTTGGGACGGGGGTCCCGGGGGGATCAATGGCTGTTGGTGTGCTGTCACTTCTTTATAAGAAGGGGGAAGTAACAGACCTTGGCAACTGGCGGCCGTTGACCATGCTGTGCGTAGACTACAAGATACTTGCAAAGGTTTTAGCAGACCGGTTGCGCACAGCCCTTCCCTACGTCGTCCACGAGGATCAGACGTGCGGGGTAGAGGGCCGCTCCATTAGATGGAACCTACAGTTGATCAGGGACTCCATCGCTTGGGTAGAAGATAGAGGGTTGCCTCTAATGGTAGCAGCGCTAGATCAGGTGAAAGCCTTTGATCGCGTGAATAGGTCTTTTCTATTCAGGGTGTTAGGTAGATTAGGATTTGGGGAGGAGTTTATAGGATGGATCCGTACATTATATGTCGGAGCGGGGTGCCGGGTTAGCGTAAACAGTCACTTGGGTGACGTTTTTGACCTCGAGTCTGGGGTCAGGCAGGGGTGCCCGCTCTCGGCTCTCCTCTTCGTTCTGTACATGGAGCCTCTGGGGGCTGCCATTAGGGCAGACACAGGGGTGGAGGGCTTGTTGATTCCTGGAAGCGGTGGGTTGCGCGTCAAGTTGACGCAGTACGCCGATGACACTTCCTTGCTGCTTTTCAAGGACTCGTGCCTGACAAGGTCCCTTGCCATTATTGGGGACTTCACCCGGGCGTCGGGAGCGGTTCTTAACCACGCAAAGTCTTCCGTTAAGTTCTTCGGAAGATGGCGTGGTAGGACGGATGTGCCCGGGGGGGTTATCTCTCTGTAAGGGGGCCCTGAGGATTCTCGGGGTCCATTTTGAGACCTCCGGCTCAGCGACGCTGAACTGGAACATGGGTATCGCAGTGGTACAGAGGAAGCTAGCGATGTGGAGGGCTAGGTCATTGTCCTTTATAGGCAAGGTCCTGGTTCTCAAGGTGGATGTATTGCCGTCTCTTTTGTACTTGGCATACATCTACCCATTGCCGGCTTGTCTGAGGAGGCCTCTAGTGAGGCTAGTGTTTCAGTTCATGTGGGGTGGCAGGTACGAGTGGGACGCCAGGGCGCGCATGCTCTGCCCCATCGGGAGGGAGGTAGGGGGGTACCACATTTCCCCCTCAAGCTGGACACAATTTTTGTTTCTTTTCTGTTGACGGAGCTTGCTCAGCCGGTAATACACCCGTCCGGTTACCTCCTGCGGGTGTTCTTCTCGTATCAGGCGAGAAGCGTAATGGTGTGGTCTAACACGGGTCCTCGGGCGGAACAGCTGCCGTGGCACTTCGGCCATGCGGCCAAGTGGCTGCGTGCACACCCCGAGGTTGAAGTTGCCCGAGTAGGTTTAGTTCACAGGCACCTGTACGAGGAGGTCAGACAGGCAGGGAGTCTGGCGCCGGTAGTGGGCATCCCGGCAGTGGTGTGGGAGGGAGTGCAGGCGCGGGGCCTGGACAATAGGCTCAAGGACCTGAATTGGTTGAGCCTCCACAAGTGTTTGCCGGTACGGTCCATCATGTACCGACATGGCTTGGCGAGATCCCCCACCTGCCCAAGGCCGTCTTGTGGCAGGGAGGAGACTGTGCGTCATGTATTTTGGGACTGTGCCTTTGCCGGAGTAGTATGGGCTAGGGCACGGGTGTTGTTAGGAAGGGTAAGAGGGGATTTTGTGTTGACGTGGGCGAAGTTAGAGAGGGGTGTAGGGAGAGCGAGAGGGACAGAGAGGGATAGGTTTCTGCTCTGGCTTCTCATGAGTCTCTTTAAACGGGGGCTGTGGGAAGCCAGGCAGAACATGGTTAAGACAGGGAGAGATTGGGGGGTGGAAGGGGTAGTGAGGAGGGTGGAAGGAGATTTGAGGGGGAGGATGAAGAGGGAGGAGAGGAAGTGGGGGCAGCACGCTGCCCGGGAGAGGTGGAAAGGGGGTTTAGGGCTGGGGTTAAGTTAGATGGTTTAATGGGATAGTTTAGGGACGGGGAGATATAGGGAGAGGTAGTTTGTAGGATGATGGGTAGGGAAGATGCTCCCCTGAGTTTTGTTTGGGGTTTTGTGTTTGTTTTGATTTAAAAATGCCAATATTATTCGAGTGGGAATGAAATGTATGATTTTGTAAAGTATGAATGGCAGTGAGCGTAATAAATTATTTTTTCAAAAAAAAAAAAAAAAAATCTGGCTTTTTCTTATGATTAAACTCACCTTCTGCACCAATAACATGTCTGACGACGAAAGAGTTGAGTGAGGAGGAAGAGTATCTTACTGGAGGGGCGTCGATGTTGTCCAACCTTATTTTTTTGATTCTGACAAATAAATATAGGTAAATTGAACTTAAGATGGCAGCCGCTGTTTTAGAAACCGAGGCCGCAACAGCAGCCAGAGTCCCATCCCATCCCCAGGATCAAAAGACTGGTGGTACAGTTGTGGCAATTGCGCTCCAATGCCAACGGATGTGCTGCAGAGAATTCAAATATGTGACTACAATTCTTACAGACATGGAGGAACTTATTGATGATGAGGAGCAGTTAGTTTGCTTTTGCGACCACAGCGATTTTGCTGCCTACATAAACTCTGGTGTCCTGGAAACATTTTCCCATATTCCAAAAAGGGATTGGAGACGCAACCCTGTTCCAGCTGCGCCAAATAGACAGTTATCAATCGAGTAGCTAAACTCTACTTTATTGAATGATGGCTTATCATAAACCTCTGAGCGGGACCATTAGTGGGTTTATGTTTTCACATTAGCTCAAACCACTATATGGCCTGTTTATTTATCACTATGTTTTGGGGATATTATATTGCGCAAATGTTAGGTAACACAATGTATTTTGTCTCCTCAACCCCCCTTGTCATAGATACATGTACATAGGGAATATATACTAACCTGTAGAGCACCTAGGCCAGGGTTCTTCAATTCCGGTCCTGGAGGGCCGAAACACCTGTTTTTCATCATCTCCTTCTAATCAGGGCTAATTCAGACCTGGGACACCAGGTGAGTGCAATTAACTACCAGGTATAAATAAAAAAACAGAAGCGTTTCGGCCCTCCGGGACCGGAATTGAAGAACCCTGACCTAGGCCTATAGGTCTACATGATATTGTGCAATGGTAATAACACAAAAAGAACACCTCGAACTTCAAGGATCAGGCTAGGCTATATAACTCCGCACGCTTGCTTTGTCGCTTCTCAAACGCACCTTTTTATTTTGGTACTGCACCAGATCCAGTCATAGAAATACAGTAGCAACAGCCATTTCTTTTAGTATCCTTCGGTTTTCTGTCGCCATAATTTCAGATTGCATATCTTGATCCTATGCATCGTCGCTGAAGTTTGACCTCAGGAGTTTGTACATCGTATTCACTATTTCTAATTTGCTACTAACCATCTTCTGCATCTCTATGCATATTTTACCGGAAAACTGTGAAATTTCGTGCCTTCTTCCCTTGATTTCCTGTAGTCTATAAAGTACAGCCAAGGACCAAACACCAACTCATCTCTTTTCCCCCTTTGTGTAACTAACTTTACCTGCGATAGGCCAACTTTCGCACCAGCTCCTTCTCCCACTCAAAGAAACCGTGCCATCAAGCTCAATGTAAGGGCAGGGTTTCCCCCACGAGGGTGCACATGCTCCGTTGTTACCCATCTCCGCTGCTGTGGCAGTCGGCTACATCAAATAATGATATAAAATAATCGCATATGGTTTAAGTGGAAAAGTACACATTTCCAGACTCCAAACCGATAGTACTTTTGACAAAAATAGCTAATTCTGCTGTAGGCTTTCAATAAAACAAGGAATTTGTCCACAATTCGCAGATTTGTGAATAACGCACTCACTTGTGGTCCTCTGTAGCTCAATTAGTAGAGCATGGCGCTTGTAACGCCAGGGTAGTGTGTTCGATCCCCGGGACCACCCATACGTAAAAATGTATGCAAACATGACTGTAAGTCGCTTTGGATAAAAGCGTCTGCTAAATGGCATATTATTATATATTATTACTAACAACGGAGCAGAGCGAGGCCTGCATACAGCAACATCATGAGTCACATGACCCATTTTTGCAGCTGTCTCAGTTCTGCACTCCAGGGAGAAAGAGGGGGAGAGGGCAAACTCCACTGAACTAGTTTCAAAATAAGGAATCCCTTTGGGAGTTTCTGGATTTTTTTGTAAACTTCTCCTTTAACTCTGCAACATCCAACTATTGACTTTTTTCACAACTGCCACCAGTTTGAGGCCAAAACATTGACAACATATACATACTGACATAGTAAAATAAATAAGTGTGTGAAACAAATTATTAAGGATATTTCATTCTGAAACCCTCATATAAAACACCATTGGTATTCACTAAGCTGATGGTTTATATTTAGGAGAACGTTTTACAGCTTTGTCATTACATTGTTTTGATAAATCATCTTATTTAATTATTTCATATATTTTACACACACCTGTAAAAATCTGAAGTACCCAAAAGGGCCACTAGAATGCTTGTGATAGATTACATAAAATCCTTGAAAGATACCAAAATGCTGGTAGTTTACTGGTAAACTTAGATAGTTTCCAGTAATATACCGTTTCTTTGCAACCCTAATCTGACCACAACCAAGCAAAACAAAACACAGAAAGTAGTGTTTATTAGAGAGAAGTCAACTAATAAACTATGCATTGTTTTGTTTTTTTACATACAGATAATATAATAAATTGCTAAAACCTTCTATTCTATAAACATAAATGATACCTTAAAAAAAGCCAAATGCTGGAATATTTGCAAAGTTTGCTAAATGGAGCATTTACACAGAAAGGCAACAGGACAAAAGAGGCCATAGAATTAGGTCAGAGATGTAGTGTTCAATGCATTGACTATTCTGTTCTATTCTGCTGATGTAAAAAGGGCTTTATAAAATCCATTTGATTGATTGATTGAATTTGATTCCCACTACTTTTCCTCAATTCCTTGAAGAAGTGGATTGGCAATAAGATGAGATGACCACCTCCATTAGTGGAGAGAAGAAAATGTGAAGAGAAAGTTGATCAATTCAACAGACAATGTTCCAAAACATAAAAAATACGATTTCCAAAGAGAAAATGTGAAGGCAGCTCATACCCTGAGAAAATGATTAAATAAAGTTAAAATGTCAATATAAATGTATAAAATCTAAAGGAGAGTGGTTTGACTAAATGTTTACCTGTGACCGGATGTGAGAGGACAGGATGAGCCCAATTCTGACCCTCCCCTTTTCTGTTCAGTCCCACCCACAGAACCCTGACCAACATGCCAATGTAAAGTGAGTTTGAAGGGAAGACTGCCGGGACTTGTTGCTTGTTGGGTTTCAGAGCTGACATGTCTACTCTAGACTAGAGAATAGTCAGAACAAGGGGGAAATCAAGGGTTGAGGGAATAATTTTGCTAGCTTAACCCCATACGTTAAGAATTGGAATGTCACCCCTTGAGATGGGGGTGTTGCCTCATCCTGGTCTTGATGGGGGATTCCCCAGAGTGGACAAGTAGACACAGCGACTGAATAAAAAAGGATAATTGAAATTGGGCTGTAGTGGGTTGACTTTGTCTGAAGTGTAAGTGTAGTCTCAGGGAGGAGCAGATGAGTAGGTAGCTTAGTGGTTAAGAGCGTTGTGCCAGTAACCGAAAGGTCGCTGGTTCTAATCCCCGAGCCGACTAGGTGAAAAATCTGTCGATGTGCCCTTGAGCAAGGCACTTAACCCTAATTGCTCCTGTAAGTCGCTCTGGATAAGAGTGTCTGCTTAATTAATAATAGTTGAGAGTGGGCAGCTCAAACTGAGTCCGAGTCAGAGGGGAGAGGGTTTGAACCCTGAAGGATGAACGGAGCCGCCTCCCCTCCCCTCCCTCTGCAGCTGAAACCTGGACACAGATGAAAGAACAGAGTTGGTGTGTGTGCGTGTGCAATAATACTGTACATGTAGATAGCAAATTCCATGATCACAAACACACTTTACAGAATTCAGTAAGCAAAATGAAAGAGCAGAAAATACACCTACCAGTGGACTCAAATGTGAGCGCAGCAGGTTGACTGGGTTGGTTGGGGTAATTTGGACCTGACGGTTGGTTGGGGTAACTTGAAGCAGTAGGTTGACTTGGATTCTGCAAATCACATACAGACATGCTGGTGATGTTGGTTTGTATTTGCACATATGTCATGATAGTAAACTCACAGGGGGTGTCTGTTGATCCCTGGCCTGTCCTGGTGTCGCAGCAGAGCTGTCAGGTTTGGCTGCCTGCTTCTTATAGCAACACTTCTTCACACAACAACAACATACAGCCACCACAGCAACGAAAAATCAGAATACACAAATGTAAACCCATACAGGCATAGGTGCTGAGGGAGAGAGAGAGAGCGTAGATAAGTAGTTTACAAACTTGTTACAAGTTTACAACCTATTAGATACGTCATCATGAAGAAAATGTGTGGTTGTGTAGCGTAGGTCCTTCAGCTGAAGATGAGAACGGCAAAAACACATCCTGAAAATCCTCTAAATATCAGTGTTGAGTGCAAAAAGGAAACTTGTCAGGCTCAGCTGCGTAGGTTGGGGAGCCATGTCCACCCAATCAGATGGGTTTTTTTTCTCTACTTGTTAGCGCTCCAAACAGGACATTATTTGTATTTTTACCTAAACGCAGTGCTTGACTTCGGCAGGAGCTCACCGGAACTGAGTATCGGCACCTCCTATAAAATATTAGCTAAAAAGTATTGAGGAGTTGTTGCACCTAAATATAAAACGATACTGGCACCCAAAATGAGTACCGGCACATATTTCAGTCCAAGTCAAGCACTGGCCTAAACATGCATACACCATCAGATAGAATTCATAGCAAGCAGTAGGGAGGGGTGGGAAAGATATTTCCAGTATATTTAACAATAATAATAGTAATTATAATAATACATTTTATTTGGAAGATGCCTTTCAGGACACTCAAGGACATCTTACATTCAAAGTGTTCCTACATTAAATCTAGTGTTGTGCATAAAATCGATTTCATGTAGGCCTATGTAATGAAATGGAATTATGCTTAATTATTTACCAGGAAAAACAATATATTTATATATTTTTTTTAACAATCAGCTTATCAATTTCTAAATAATTAGCGGGTTCTGGCACATGTCGCTGCGCACTGATACCATGTGAAGTATACAGCTATTGCTTACACTTCATTGTGTATTTACCGTTAGCTAGCTAAGACTCACTAGCCATCTTGGCTAGCAAAAACAAGTGAAATGGCCAAACAAAGCTCACTGTTACATTTTTTAAAGAGACCGCGTATAGAAGAGGATGTTGGAGCATTTGTCATGTTATTTGATATCAGTGATTTTGTACGAAGGGCCTCCAGTCTCCCTCCAATCACTGATTACATCGATTTAATCTAGGGCCTTAAAGACAGCCAAGGATCACAGGAATATTGGTATCAACAGTACACCAATTATACATTTTTTCAACTCAATACTTCTTGTATTCCCCAGAAAAAATATATAATATATAAATGCACTAATTTAAGCTTTAAATCTGCAATGTTCTCTCTGCCTCATGGAAAATTTTGCAGAATTGCAAGATTAAAGCTGAAACAACAATAAATATCTCTGCCCCATTAACAAATGTGTTGAATTACAGGAAATTCGCTTGAAAACTGGGGTATTGTGTGTAGATTGATGAGGGGGGGAAAAAAACAATTTAATCAATTTTAGAATAAAGCTGTAACGTAACAAAATGTGGAAAAAGTCAAGGGGTCTGAATACTTTCCGAATGCACTGTAAATGTCAGACGTTCAGAGACTGGTCAGAACATTAGCATAATGGATGACTGGTGGCTTGCATTGAACCCTGGGCTGAAGTTTTGCTACTGCTAACATTAGCAGTCATTGCCTGTATTTTTGCCATATTTCCCTTGATTTTGAAGAATATGATAAATACCTTACATATCTTTGAACTGTCTTACTTTATCAATATAAAAATCTGAAAGACCTGTTAATGTTTTGTCGTCATTTGATAATTTGCAAAGAAATTATAAATCATTTGAAGCTTCAACATATCTTGAAAAAGTAATTTGGTGCTCATTACCTATTATCCTGGACAAATGTATTAATTTGAATTTTCACAACTATATTTCTCATATACATTTTAGTCATTTAGCAGACGCTCTTATCCAGAGCGACTTACAGTTAGTGCATACATTATATATTTTTTATACTGGCCCCCTGTGGGAATCGAACCCACAACCCATGCTCTACCAACTGAGCTACATCCCTGCCGGCCATTCCCTCCCCTACGCCAATTGTGCGCCACCCCATGGGTCTCCCGGTCGCGGCCGTCTACGACAGAGCCTGGATTTGAACCAGGATTTCTAGTGGCACAGCTAGCACTGCGATGCAGTGCCTTAGACCACTACGCCACTCGGGAGACACCCATATCTTTGTGTTTTAGTCATTTAGCAGACGCTCTTATCCAGAACGACTTACAGTAGTGAGTGCGTACTTTTTCATACTGGTCCCCAGTGGGAATCGAACCCACAACCCTGGTTCTGCCTGCATTCCCCAATCGGACTCATTTGGTCAAATGACTGTGATACAGCCTCCAAGTACCCATGATAGCATTTCTGTTGAGGACGCAGAATGACTGGACAGTGAAACTAAAATAAACTGGTAGCTATCTGGTGAGGCTTTCATTTATTTCCCGATTAATTTGGTGATCAAGCTGAAGCTGGGTTTCCCAAATCGTTCAGTCGGTGCTAACTGCTCATGCCAGGGGAATGAGCTAGCTAAACAGATGGCTCTGTAGAGCATCTTTGTAACTTTACGCACTCAAGAAGGCTCAACCAATCACCCGACGGGTTCTATGTTGAGACTAATGAATATTCATACAATTGCCCCCCGCCTTCCTACAGAAGGAAATTTACTGTACTACGTACTGAAAGGAGCTGCCCATTTTGTGACGTAAAATGACGTTGCGTTTGCATAGTTTGCGTAAAGTCTGTAGACCCCAATGGTAGACCCCCTAGGCCAGTGGCTCCCAACCAGGGGTACTAGGACCCCTGGGGGTACTTGGCCTATCCACAGGAGGTACTTGAGAAGACTCATGAGACCATAGGCCTACTGGTAAAATGAAAATGAGGGGGTACTTCAGGGGTACTCCAGGCAGAGCAAAATTCAGTTGGTGGTACAATAACCGAAAAAGGTTGGGAACCACTGCCCTAGGCTCAGGTCGCGCGAGGGCGGCACTAGTCTTCGTGAGCATGATTAGTTAAGTCACACAAGTAATCTTCCAAAGTCAGTTTACCCTTTACTCACAATTAATAAAGAGTTGTGTAGAATGGCCTTTCGTGTGGGGGCAGCCCTTTTTTAAAGTGAAAAACGTCCAGGGAGCCCTTCCTGGTATGTCACTCCCTACAAATATGTGGAGGTCCGGATGTGGAGGTCCTGGGCTGGTGTGGTTACACGTGGTCTGCGGTTGTGAGGCCGGTTGGATGTACAGCCAAATTCTCTAAAACGACATTGGAGGGGGCTCATGAAAAATAGGACCAACACTTTACATGTTACATTTTATATTTTTGTTCAATATAAAATCACAGATAGAAGAAGGAGGAGGTTAGTTACCAGTCATTGAGAACGAACGATAGATAGTACCAAAAAGCCTGTTTTAACATGGGCAGCGCCATTAAGGAGTTTCACTATTTTGAAGTAGTCAACTAGGTGGGACTTCCTATGGGTTAAGGAAGGATCACATAATTCCAGGTCATCAGGAGGGATCACCCAATTAATTATACTCGTGAGCAAACATTCCATAACTGCAGGTGGCAGTATGCACCCTTTCAGTTTGTTTACCAACTCATACAAGTAGTAGAATAATAACTTGAGGGTTTCAAAGACATCATTTTTATTGCAACAATAATAACAATAGTACACATCAATACAGGGATATTCCTGTGAATACAATGAAACAATTATAATAAGAGGCAAGCAGAGATAGGCGTCTGTGTGTTTGTGTGTGTGAGTGTGTGTGTGAGTGTGTGTGTGTGTGTGTGTGTGTGTGTGTGTGTGTGTGTGAGAGAGAGAGAGAGAGAGAGAGAGAGAGAGAGAGAGAGAGAGGGGGTACAAAGTAGGCCTACAGATGCCACTATACTCACCCATACAGATAAATGATGCACTCAGCAATACCAGGAGAAACATGATCTTCTTGAGACAACTCTATTTAAGGTTATTATTTTAATTGTCAAAACGTTCAAACAACACAGCATTACTCCATTCCACCTTTTTTTTTAAAACACACCCCACACGAGTGCCTTAAAAACAACCAACCTCCACAATAATTGTACCGTTGCTCTATTTGGCCATAATAAACACCCCCATAGATGTTGGATGATTGACAAGCACAGCCAACCAATGGGCTTCCTTATCAGTGTCCCAATTCGTGAGGTGGGCGGGAACTACACAGTTGGCCCTGTTTGAGATAACTTACAAAGCTCAGAAAGTCAGAGCCTTGAAACTGCCATAGACTGTAGACTAGAAGAGACATCCGGTTGGGTCCAATCCTGCCTGCGCTGTATATAATATCATAAACCCAATATCTGCAAGTGGGGTGATTTATATATCAAATAATCTGCCCATCACCTTGGTAGCGTTTCAGGTCGTATTTGTATAGCTGCGCTGCGCATTTTAGAAGATTGCGATTTGCAACACTCCAGGCGTTGTTAAAGATGACCTGGAACGCTTCCCTTACAACAAGTAGCAGAGGACGCAACTTCGCTCATGCGCATAGCAGGCAAAGAAGAGGCAGTTAATGATCTTAACGCTTGCAATGGTCATCCACTATATGGGCTCGTAATACATTTAATAATATAAAATAATAGTAGGCTATTGTGTTTTGCTGTCGTGCATAGGTGAGTGCAAATGTAGGCATATAATACATCTTCATTTTATTCCATGTTGATTCCAATAAATTGATTAACTAAATAGCTAACTGTAAAATAGGTTGTTGTCGTGTGCTGTAGTTGAATGCTGTCGATAATAGCTTATACAATATTAATTTAACTATTTCAGCATCACAGGTCGTGTGGAATTAGGAGCAGTGCAACGTTCTAAAACTAGACTATTAGCACCCCCTTGTGTAGTTGATTGATGGTGAACAGTGTTTGCTGGCGCGGTAATAGTGGGGAGTAGGGCTGAATGACAATTATGTACAGTGGTGTTTTTAACTAACTGTAGGCTAGGCTACCAGTTCTGGTCGTGTAGTGGTGTTTTTCACTAATCTTTCACAGTCGAAACGGGAAGCGGCTTATTGTTGTTCGGTGAAACTCATGGACCATGAATCAGCGGCAATCCTATTCTTGTTTTTTGTAGCCTAGTTGTAAATTATGCAATGGTCATCATTCACTAGATACATTTCTTTCTAATACTGTATTAGCTAGCCTATGGTGTATTGCAGGGTTTCCCAGACTCCCCGCCGCCATGGTGCACGTTTTGTGTTTTGCCCTACACAGATTATTTAAATAATCTAAGTTTGATGGTGAGTTGGTTATTTGAATCAGTCGAGTAGTGCTAGGGCAAAAAACTAAACGTGCACCCAGAGGAGGCCACAGGACCGAGTTTGGGAAACCCTGGTGTATTGTATTAAAACGAATGTTGCCTGTCCACTTTAGTAACATTTATGGTATCTAACACATTAAAATATGTCTAACAAATCATCTATTGATAATAAAGCTGGCTTTATTTTGAAGGATACAAGTGAGATTTAATTAGAACTATCTATAGCCTACCGCCAACCCCCCTGACCCAGTGGGTGTCTCTCTACAGCTGTCTTGTGTCTGTCCTCAGAACATGCACCTCTGTATCCTAGTGAGTGCCCTTCTCAGCATCCCTGTGTCTTTGGGTGAGTTGGACTTTTTGCCAGTTTTAATATTATAGCATTTGCATCCAGTTGTAGATTGTTGTTCAACCTATGATTACTTTACAGTAGTAATATGTTGGAAGAATTTGATTTGACTCCAATCTCTCTCTCTCTCCCGTCTAGCTTTCTCTTTGGGTGGGTCCAGTGTTGTCGTTGTTGTCTCACAAAAAGTCACACATGGATTTAAAAAATGCTGTATTTACTTTTGATAATGTCTGCCCATTACCTTTTTTCCTCCTCCCATCAATGTTTTACATTTCCTGTTGTCTCACTCTATTTGTCCCTCTCTTTTTCAGGCTGGAATGAAGACTTACAGATAGTGTGTTCTGGTCGAGAGTTCCGTCTGCCGGTCTACTCAGGGTCAAGAATTGTGACCTTTACCCCCAACTACCCTCCAGGACCAAGAAGAGTGCTTCTGGAGAACAACAATGTAGGTTGTGTGTGGGTTGGTTCTTCTATCCTTGTGGGACCTAAAATCCACAAATGTCCCTACAAGGATAGTAAAACAAGGAAAATCCTCCCTAGTGGGGACATTTCCCATGTCCCCATGAGGAAAAAGGCTGTTTTAAGCTTAGGCGTTAGATTTAGGGTTATGGTTAGAATTAGGGTAAGGGGTTAGTGGTAAGGGTTAGATTTAGGGAAAATAGGATTTTGAATGGAAATTAATTTTAGGTCCCCACGAGGATAGAAGAACGTAACGTGTGTGTGTGTGCTAAGCACTATTGTGTGTTTTGTAGTTGAAGGACCCACGGTTTGAGTGGACGAAAGATAGGACGTTGCTGCTGAAGGACGTCACACACCGTGACCAAGGGCTTTACTCTATCAAACTGTCCTCTGGATTCACCTACGAGACAGTTCGCCTCACTGTCTCAGGTACAACTCAGCCACAGGGAATACCTCTCTCCATTTCTTTCTATCTATTCTCGCTCTATTTCTTGCTCTCTATTCTGTCTCTCTCTTTCTCTATGATATTGTATAATGATTCATTGTGTCTGTTGAAATAGATTGTATAAACTTTGAAACATTGTATAACTCTCAATATAATGTCTCTCTATTTCTCTTTCTTTCAACCTTTCTCAGAATGTATAAAAACCTTCAGACGGGGCTATGGGGAAACCTTTCAGCACAACATCCCTAAATATGGCTCCCTGCTGGAGTTCTCTCCCCGGGGCTCCCCCCCTGACTCCCAGCCGGTATTACTGTGGAACCGGACGGACCCTGAGACCAGCGAGGCGGGCCGGGGGAGGCTAGGGTCAGATGGGAGGGTCTGGGTGGCAGAGAGGGTGACCCAGGCAGACCAGGGAAACTACACCATCCGAGACGAGAACGGGAAAGTAATCTCCCGCAGCAAATTGACTGTCAATGGTGAGCATTAGAAATATCAAAGAGATCTGGATGAAGGGGAGAGCAAAATGAAAAGGGAGATGGAGAGAGAGCGGTAGATGGGATTGGAGGCTAGGAGAGGAGAGATTGCGATATTAGATCTGACAAATGGTCCAAACTGACTCTTAATTGTATCTGATTCTTTCTTTCATCCTGATGCCCCTCATCGTCCTCATGTCCCCTCCTTAATTTCTCCTTTTTCTTTTACTTTACACTCTTTCCCATTCTCTCTCTCTCTCTCTCTCTCCTCATTATCCCCTGTGTGGGTGCAGGGCACACCTTCAATGTCACCCGCTTCTTCAAGGAGTCTCTAAACCTTCCCCTCTTTCTCCCTGTCCCACATGTCCACCTCATTTTTACCCCGTCACTGCACCTCTCCGACCTCTCCAACCCCTCCAACGTGCCCCTTGACTCCCGGTACTCCCGCCCCGTGCAGCTGATCAGGGACGGCCAGATCGTGGACCAGGATCCCCGGTACTGGGGCCTCATCTCTCTGGGGAGAAACGGGACTGTCAATGAGTTTGTCATCACCAGGCTGAGTGCAAAGCATGATGGGATGTATGAGATCCGAGATCAGGACGGCAACCTGGTGTCGTCCACCGTTCTCCATGTGGTCGGTGAGTGACAGTGAAGGTGTGTGTGTGTCTCTGTGTGAGCAAGAGCTTTCCCCTTTACATGATGCAGAGATAATATCTTTCTTGATCTACCCGCTCACTATTTCTCCCTTCCTTTCCTCCCTTTTTTCTTTCACTCACTCTGTTTCTCTCTCTCTCTTTGTTTCGCTCTCCAGATAAGACTGCTAGATGGAGAGCAGTCCTCAAATCCATCAGTGTTCCTTCTGGCATGTTTGTGACTTTGGCTGGTTTCATCCTGTTTATGAAGCGCTACCCTAACTGCAGCCTCACTATGATCATCAACGGCCTAAGAGGTCACCACACACCAGCAGCTAACCCTCCAAGAGCCAATGTCCAGGTGAGGGGATGTTTTGAATGAGTTTGATGGCTGTAGAGTGAAAGAGATGTGTGAGCTTGGTAGGTAGAAGCAATATGGTGGGGTTATGAGTGGTTATTGGAGGGTTTGTGTGTGCGCAATGCTATGAGCCTGTTATCATGGTACTATGTTGTCCATCCATTTCAACTGTGTGATATTATAGCATTCTGAAGTGCGTGTCAGAGTAAAAATAGAACCAGTCCTTTGCGCCAGTCTGAATATCCTTCTGCATCAGTTCCTTACACATTTAAATTGGGTCAATGGTCACCTACAGTTTCATGCTTCTCTGTGGATTGTTTATGTTTGTGTGGCTGTGCGTTCCCCTGTCTGTCTACGCTAAATATAGTGGATTTAATATTTACATAGTTGTTTTGTTTATGTCATCAGCAGGACTACAGTCCACCCAGCCTCCAGCCGTCTGGCTTTTACGGTCATTCACAGCAGATTGTTACCCCAAAAATATGGAGCCCCAGACCTACAAATTCGGTAGGGAGGCGGTGAAGTTAATTTAGGCTCTTTCTTAAATGTTTTTCTTTTCACCATTATTCTAGATTTCTGTATTATGTGTCTTTCTCAGGGTTATACTCCTGTCGTGGACAGTGCACCACTTGTAGTGGACAGTGGACCACAGCCCTCTCCTGAGCCAGTGAGGACAGCGAGACAACAGGAGGCAGATGGACTTAGAGTTGATACTGCCACTACTCACACTCCTAGTAAAGAGGTAAATACACACACTGTTTACTATTTTCTGTCTCACAATGGACAATAAAGTTATATTCTGCTCTTTCTTTTGATCATTGACTCCCTCTCTCTTCTCAGGAGACTGCTGACGGAGAGAGGGAGATCTCCTTTTCTATCGCTGGCACCTCAGACTGCCTCCACTCATCTGAAGACTGCTTTCAGTTCCAGATCAAGAAAGAGGGAGACAAGCAGAGATGGAGCAAAGCAAAATACTACTTCTCCACACTTCCACTGGACACAGATACCTCGGAGACTTGCAGCGTCTACACTTCTGATAAACTCAACTTCTTATAGAGCACAGAGAAGAGGACTGAACGGAGGTAAAGGAAGAGGGAGGAGAGAAAATAGTGGAGGGCGATATGATGAAACTGTTCATGGCTGATTTTGTCACTATAGTGCCTTCACTCTCAGAACCCTATTTGGACCTGTTTGGGTATTGCGTATTACTTCACAATTTCTTTATGATCATGTCATTATCATTTCTTTTAAGCATGAGATGAGCAATATCCTCCATTTTGGCATGTCACTCCTTTGTACAACTGGATAGGTAATGTTCCCAAAAATCGAACGATGACTTTGCTAACTACCTACCTACCTACCTACCAAGGAACCCTCAGGACCACACATTTAACTCAAGGAACCCTCAGGACCACACATTTAAACCTGTACTGTAAGCTATAATGTCTGTATATGTGTGTAAATATATGGAAGTTATGTTAGGATGGAGAAGAGATGGCCAGGTTAAAGAACATATTTCGTAGTAGAATATGGGAATTGCCTCTCAATTTAAAAGCATATCTAACTGCATGTGTTCCTACTATTAATCAAGTAAATTAACACAAAATAACAAACTATCTTTTATTAGATTACATATTTTTTATGTAAGATATGTGTTGTTTGTGATTGCCATAAAATGGTGTACATGATTAAATTACTGTTACATTATTTTCACCAGGTATTCACATTGTCATTGAGGTTTTATAGAATGATACCAATAAAGAGATCATAATCCAATCTGAAAGTATGTCAATATGATGTTTTGAAGTAATATACTTTTACCAATGTGTTATTGTGTATTAACGTGTCATTGGTTTGTTAGTCAAGTAATTAATGAAGATTAAGAAAATAAAAGTAATTAAATCTATTTATGAAAGTTGTCGTAGTCATGACAGTAGGGGGAACGAAGAGGGGCTCGGGTTGGAGGACTGATGCTATCCCAGCGTGCACTATTTTCGAAGCGGCAATGAAACGCCAGCGTGCGAACTTGGAAGAAAACAAAAATAAAGTAGCCACAATAGTTTCAATATAGTTTGCCATCAAAAGTAACACAACAAATCGTGTTTAGCTGCAGAGCGACGTGCACTTGAAATATGTCTTTGGTTTGCGCAAGTAAGTTGAACATGCTTCTGAAGTTGAATGAGCTAGCTAGCTTACATTAGCACTCTGCTAGCTAGTGTGGCTAACTAGCTAGCTAGTAACTGATGCATTGTATTTGTAGTCTACTGTCATTTTTCTACAACATCTTATTCAGGGTGGCCTACTAGTTATATTAGCTAACCGTGACCGCTCTAATCTATTCACGAATCGATAGCTAATAATTGTATGTATCCACTTATGTTCTCCCACTCAGTTTCCAATGAGGTCCCGGAGCACCCCTGCGTGTCCCCGGTGTCCAACCAGGTGTTCGAGCGCCGACTGATCGAGAAGTTCATCGCGGAGAATGGAGTGGACCCCATGAATAGCCAACCGCTGTCGGAGGAGCAACTTATCGATATTAAAGGTAAACAGAAGTCGGGGATATACTGTTAACGTAACCGGTCGAGTCAATTACATCATGTATTTATGTACTGATTTTAGTTTTGACTTCGAAGGAAATCTAAGATGGTTCCATGTATTCGAAGAAACGTTTTTGTAATGAATTTGAATCAATGTTGTGCTACCTTTCTTCTGTTGCCCAGTGTCTCATCCTATCCGACCAAAGGCTCCATCCGCTACCAGTATCCCTGCCATACTCAAGGCTCTGCAAGATGAGTGGGTGAGTGTCTAGACAGTCTGGAGTTTGTAGTCTAGCTGTGGACAGTGTTACAACAGAATACTCTTCCTAAGTATTATTACATCTTTCCCTTAATGTCTTCTGTCTCTTTCAAGGATGCGGTCATGTTGCACAGTTTCACTCTGAGGCAGCAGCTGCAGACGACTCGCCAGGAGCTTTCTCACGCCCTCTACCAGCATGACGCAGCCTGCAGAGTCATCGCCCGTCTCACCAAGGAGGTCACTGCAGCCAGAGAGGGTAAGAGAGGGCCAAGGGAGCTCTAGTGGGGATCTCCTATAGTCTGAAGTCACTTCCTTATCTTCTCTCCTTCACTGACCTGTGAAGACAAATGCTTACTCTTTGCCCATTCTCCCATTCAACAGCCCTGGCCACACTCAAGCCCCAAGCCGGATTGGTCGCCCCTCAGGCTATGTCCGCCTCTCAGCCAGCCGCTGGGGTGAGTGATTAGCGCTGATTCCCATCCATCAAACAGGATTTCTGTCCATCAGAGATTGAGGATAGATGCTCTCTCTCTTTTCTAAGTCATCTTCTCTCTGTTGTTTTGCCCCTCCCTTTCTCAGGGTGCTGGTGGGGAGCCCATGGAGGTTAGTGAGCAGGTGGGAATGACTCCAGAGATCATCCAGAAGGTAAGAGCTAATTTCCTCTTCTTCTTTTTACGCCCTGTGATTAGTGTTCTCATTACTCTGAGACCCTCTCAATATGGGAATGGATTTGTGGTTCATTGAATTCTGATTCGTCTCTTTCCCGCTCCTCTACTGTTCTGTTTTCAGCTTCAAGATAAGGCCACTGTCCTTACCACAGAGAGAAAGAAGGTACGATTTTCATTCAAGAAAATGTCTGTGTCATGCGTTGTAGGATTGCAGAGATGGATGATAAACCACTCAATATTTTAATACACCCTCTCATTTTGCCCCTTATGTTTGCTCACTCCTCCCTTTCTCTTCCTAACCAGAGAGGCAAGACCGTGCCAGAGGAGCTGGTCAGGGCTGAGGATCTGAGCAAGTACCGCCAAGTGGCTTCACACGCTGTGAGTACTACTGTCTGTCTGTTTGTAGGGCTGTAATAACCTGTAGTTGGACTGACTGCTGCTTAGCAATACTATCTGAGGTTGCCCTTAGCTGTCTGTCTGTCCATATAGTGACCATGTTCTTTTGAATATCTCAGGGACTTCACAGTGCCAGTGTCCCAGGAATCCTGTGTATGGACCTCTGTCCTTCAGACACCAATAAAGTACTCACTGGTAAGCACCCAGGCACCCCTGCTGTTTCTAACAGCTTTTTATTTTCTCTCAATCTCTTTTTCTTGCATATCTAAATAGAACTACCAATCAAATGTAATTGATGACTGTATCTTGTGTTGCCAGGTGGGGCTGATAAGAATGTGGTGGTGTTTGACAAGAAGGAGGAGCAGATCATTGCCACCCTTAAGGGTCACACCAAGAAGGTCACCTCTGTCATCTACCACCCCTCCCAGGTAACAGACCTGTCTATACACCTGTCTAGCTCCTAACATTTTATGGAAATGAACTCAATGATGACCTCAACTCCTGACCGCCACTTTTCAACATTGTGATACAGTGAAATTAAAAAAAAGAGTTAAAGATGACTTGATTTGTGGTATCTCTATACCCCAGTTTAAAATGTGCTGTGTTGTAGTTTGTAAATCTCACTTGCCTAATTTCCTTCCACACTTTTGTATTTTGTTTGTATTTTCTGTCTTTCTTTCCTCTCCAGTCTGTGGTGTTCTCTGCCTCTCCAGACAGCACCATCCGGGTGTGGTCTGTTACTGGGGGCAACTGTGTCCAGGTGGTGCGAGCTCACGAGGCGAGCGTGACTGGGCTGTCACTTCACGCCACTGGAGATTACCTGCTCAGCTCTTCTGAAGACCAGGTCAGTCCATTGTACTGTTAGAACACCTGAGTCCAGCATATTGTTACAACTCCTGAGTCAACTGGTCCGTTGAATAGAATGGCACCAGTTGCACTGTTGTCAATAGTAAATGTAATGGCACCTCTGTGTGTGTTGGTAAATGTATGCTAACACTGCATTCTTTTCATTCTCTCTCTGTGTCTTTCTCTCTCTCTGTCTCTCAGTACTGGGCCTTCTCTGATATCCAAACAGGCCGAGTCCTTACCAAAGTCACAGATGAGGCTGCTGGTGTTGGTAAGTGTGTTTGTGGTCAGGTCTACGCATATGGACACAAAAGCTGGGTTACTATTTTTGTCTCTTATACAGTTGAAGTCAGAAGTTTACATACACTTAGGTTGGAGTCATTAAAACTCATTTTTCAACCACTCCACACATTTCTTGTTAACAAACTGTAGTTTTGGCAAATCTGTTAGGACAGCTACTTTGAGCATGACACAAGTAATTGTTCCAACAATTGTTTACAGACAGATAATTTCACTTATAATTCACTGTATCACAATTCCAGTGGGTCAGAAGTTTACATACACTAAGTTGACTGTGCCTTTTAAACAGCTTGGAAAATTCCAGAAAATGATGTCATGGCTTTAGAAGCTTCTGATAGGCTAATTGACATCATTTGAGTCAATTGGAGGTGTACCTGTGGATGTATTTCAAGGCCTACATTCAAACTCAGTGCCTCTTTGCTTGACATAATGGGAAAATCAAAAGAAATCAGCCAAGGCCTCATAATTTTTTTTGTAGACTTCCACAAGTCTGGTTTATCCTTGGGAGCAATTTCCAAACGCCTGAAGGTACCACATTCATCTGTACAAACAATAGTACGCAAGTATAAACACCATGGGACCACGCAGCCATCATACCTCTCAGGAAGGAGAAGCGTTCTGTCTCCTAGAGATGAACATACTTTGGTGTGAAAAGTGAAAATCAATCCCAAAAATAACAGCAAAGGACCTTGTGAAGATGCTGGAGGAAACAGGTACAAAAGTATCTATATCCACAGTAAAACGAGTCCTATATCGACATAACCTGAAAGGCCGCTCAGCAAGGAAGAAGCCACTGCTCCAAAACCGCCATAAAAAAGCCAGACTACGGTTTGCAACTGCACATGGGGACAAAGATCATACTTCTTGGAGAAATGTCCTCTGGTCTGATGAAACAAAAATAGAACTGTTTGGCCATAATGACCATCGTTATGTTTGGAGGAAAAAGGGGGTTGCTTGCAAGCCGAAGAACACCATCCCAACCGTGAAGCACAGGGGTGGCAGCATCATGCTGTGGAGGTGCTTTGCTGCAGGAGGGACTGGTGCACTTCACAAAATAGATGGCATCATGAGGAAGGAAGATTATGTGGATATATTGAAGCAACATCTCAAGACATCAGTCAGGAAGTTAAAGCTAGAACGCAAATGGGTCTTCCAAATGGACAATGACCCCAAGCATACTTCCAAAGTTGTGGCAAAATGGCTTAAGGACAACAAAGTCAAGGTATTGGAGTGGCCATCACAAAGCCCTGACCTCAATCCTATAGAAAAGTTGTGGGCAGAACTGAAAAAGCGTGTGCGAGCAAGGAGGCCTACAAACCTGACTCAGTTACACCAGCTCTGTCAGGAGGAATGGGCCAGAATTCACCCAACTTATTGTGGGAAGCTTGTGGAAGGCTACCCGAAATGTTTGACCCAAGTTAAATAATTTAAAGGCAATGCTACCAAATACTAATTGAGTGTATGTAAACTTCTGACCCACTGGGAATGTGATGAAAGAAATAAAAGCTGAAATAAATAATTCTCTCTACTATTATTCTGACATTTCACATTCTTAAAATAAAGTGGTGATCCTAACTGACCTAAGACAGGGAATGTTTACTAGGATTAAATGTCAGGAATTGTGAAAAACTGAGTTTAAATGTATTTGGCTAAGGTGTATGTAAACTTCCGACTTCAATTGTATCTCTACCCCCTCCTCTACCCAGCTCTGACTTGTGCTCAGTTCCACCCTGACGGTCTGATCTTCGGGACGGGAACTGCCGACTCCCAGATCAAGATCTGGGATCTGAAGGAGCGCACAAACGTGGCCAACTTCCCCGGCCACTCTGGACCTGTCACCTCCATCGCCTTCTCTGAGAACGGATACTACCTGGCCACAGGTCAGTCTCTCTCCAACCTCACAAAACAGTGTAAATCATGTTGGATTTCTCATGGATTCCCTGACCCAGTCTCTCTCTCTGTGTTCTAGGTGCCCAGGACAGCTCTGTGAAGCTGTGGGATCTGAGGAAACTGAAGAACTTCAAGACCATCGCCCTGGACAACAACTATGAGGTGAGAATGAGAGACAGTGCAGAGTCTGTTAGCTACAGATATGGATCAACTTCTCACTAATTAATTTACTGCAAATAACATGGTTATTTCTTGCAGAGTTTTTCATTGGAACCTTATTTACTCTCTCTCAGGTGAAGTCTCTGGTGTTTGATCAGAGTGGTACATACTTGGCTGTGGGTGGATCCGACATCAGGGTGTACATCTGCAAGCAGTGGTCTGAGGTCCTCAACTTCAGCGGTGAGAAAAACAACCGAACAGAATATCTAAATTCAACCTTCATCAGACCACTGTACAAATCATACATACAAATCGTTAGGAAAAACTCAGTGTCCTATGGCGTCAACTTACACAGAGTCAACTTAAACATGTCTTTTAAAAAATCCATTTCTTTCCTCTTTTTCCAGACCACTCTGGCCTGGTGACAGGGGTGGCGTTCGGAGACAATGCTCAGTTCCTTTCCTCCGCTGGAATGGACAGAAGCCTCAAGTTCTACAGCCTGTAGATTAGTACAGACAGATGGATAAAGTAAGAGAAAAGAGAGCGAGGATAAGATTGGAGGGGCTGGTTAGGTCTAATCTCGAATCTAGACCAGTGTGACCATTTTGACACAGCTTTCTGTTTTGAGAAATATGGACCGGTGACCAGGGGGTAGACGGTTGAAACCTTATGATGTATTTGATGTTCCTGTATTGCTGAGATCAGAATCACTATCAGAGGTGCGTTCAATAAGGGAAATAGTTTGCGAACGCTGGCTAACGTTAGCTAACATATTCCATTTGCTTTGTGTTAGCAGCAACTGTTCGCTAACGTTAGCTAACAGTCTGAGAATATAGTGTGCGGTGAACGTAATTGTCTGTTTCGTGTCTAAACTGCTGCTAAAAACAATCAATTGGCCATGTAGACTTTCTACTATATTTAGTAGGAATAGGTAAGTTGTTTTCAGTTTTTGAATATTGTCGCTAAAAAGCCACAGTAGTCCTTAGAAAAAGTAGCTGTTTGATGTTTCACCATAACATTTTGGAATGTTCATTCAAATCGTTCAACTGAAATTGTTACTCTGGCAACAAGCCTTGTTGAACTCGCCTCTGACCTAAGCAGGAGTTTTCAGTCAGTTACCAGCAGTTTATGAACTTGGCATTTTGAAAATATTTGTATTGATCTGTAGTTATTTAGGATCCCAGGGTGGGTGGAGGAACTGGTGCTACATTATTTACTTTTCCCTTCATGTATTCTTCTTAAATCCCCTCCCCAGACCTCTGTTCTTCTCCTTTCAGTGGTAAGACCAACAGTTCTCAGCTGTTGAAATATAATTTGTTTTAACTAAGTTCTCACATTGTGTAAGCCAACTCTCTATATTGCTGTGTTTATTCATAGGCATCCTTTCCCTTCCACCCTTTTTACGCCTCAATAAATCAAGTTATTTTTGTAATAACAGCCAGCTATTTGCTTGATCAATGGAATGTATTGTATCTGCCTCAAGTTGTCCTTTCAGCCTGTCTGAGGCACCAGTATGACTTTGATCCCAATAGACTGCTCTGTTTGTAAATGTTGTCTCTATGGCAGGGGCGGATTGGTCATCTAGCTGGTCGAAATTGACACAATGTTTTGATATAAAAATAAAACACTGAAAAAGGTGACGTGGCTGGATAAAAATATTTATAAAAATAGGTTGCGCAATTTCTCTATTATACTAATCTATAATGAGCCTTTGGCTGATCGGTGGGCAACGGCCGGTGTGGTGATACTGATGTTTGTTTGTTTATATAGCAGGTTAGGATAATTAACGTGGCTGGTTAGGAGAACTAACGTAAGAGGTGAGGTGAATTAGCTTAGCAGTTAGTGTTAGGCCAGTAACCAAAAGGTTGCTAGTTGGAATCCCCAAGGTGAAAAATCTGTCGGATGTTCACCATGTCAGCTCGGGGATTCTAACAATCTGTTGATGTGCCCTTGAGCAAGGCACTTAACCCTAATTCCGTGATCCCACTCTCTGAAGGTGTCTCGGGAGTTCGGATATGCAAAAAAAACAATTTCCAATTCACACATGCATATAATACACACTTGTACATGTGAAATAGTACAAATATAAGCACCCACCGAATTATTATTATTATTATTATTAACATAGCAGGTTAGGAGAATGCAGTTAAGGTCACAGGAGGTTGGTGGTGCCTTAATTGGGGAGGACAGGCTCGTGGTAATGGCTGGAGCGGCATTAGTGGAATGGTATCAAATACAAACGAACATGGTTTCCATGTGTTTGATGCCATTCCATTCCCTCTGTTCCAGCCATTATGAGCCGTCCTCCCCTCAGCAGCCTCCTGTGGTTAAGGTTAGGAAAAGGATTAGGCTTACAGGCGTCCGCATGCTTCCCAGCCAAAACAGTTAGGTAGAGTTTGCATATATTATGATGACATTTTTGTTAGTTTTGGACTTCGGGGAGGGTTTTTTCAGCTGTTCGGGCACACCACATTTTTTCTGGAGGCAAGCCGAAGTTCAGAGGCTAAGTCTACACCCCTTTGTCGGTGATTGGTCAACTGTAGGGATTCTTCAATCAAGTATTTGTCATTCAACAAGAGATGACTCGTTTTCATGCACATTTTTTCATTGAAAAATACATTTACATTTTAGTCATTTAGCAGACGCTCTTATCCAGAGCGACTTACAGTTAGTGAATACATATTTTTTTATACTGGCCCCCCGTGGGAATCAAACCCACAACCCTGGCGTTGCAAATGCCATGCTCTATCAACTGAGCTACATCCCTGCCGGCCATTCCCTCCCCTACCCTGGACGACGCTGGGCCAATTGTGCGCTGCCCATGAGTCTCCCGGTCGCGGCCGGCTGCGACAGAGCCTGGATTCGAACCAGGATCTCTAGTGGCACAGTTAGCACTGCGATGCAGTGCCTTAGACCACTGCGCCACTCAGGAATGTAAAATTGCGTGATTAAAATCTCTAAGGCAAAAACATCAATTAATGACAGATTTCTTAAATTACCTAAGATTAATTCTGACTATTTTGAGGAAGCGTATACAGGCTACAACATCTCAAAATGGCCAAAAGGTACTATTGCTGCTTTTTTTTGTCATTTTTCAAGCGATGGTCTTTTTAAAGGAGTATGTGAGCACACTTGTTTGATTTGGCTAGTGAGTTCGGCTAAGCGCCAGCTGAACTGAAGCATGCTGACTGAGTGTGCTTGCATACTCCCTTATAACATTTCAAAATGCAATTGCTTGAAAAACACATTTGGAAGATTTGTACCCCTTGTCCTTGTCGAAGAGAGGAGGGTCTCTGCTTTCTGTAGGTACAGTGCATTCGGAAAGTATTCAGACCCCTTGACTTTTTCCACATTTTGTTACATTACAGCCTTATTCTAAAATTGATTTTTTTTTTATCCTCATCCATCTACACACAATACCCCATAATGACAAAGCAAAAATAGGTTATACATTTTTGCCAATGTATAAATAAATTAAACTGAAATATTACATTTACATAAGTATTCAGACCATTTACTCAGTACTTTGTTGAAGCACCTTTGGCAGCGATTACAGCCTCGAGTCTTCCAGGGTATTACGCTACAAGCTTGGCACACCTGTATTTGGGAAGTTTCTCCCATTCTTCTCTGCAGATACTCTCAAGCTCTGTCAGGTTGGATGGGGTGCATCGCTGCACAGCTATTTTCAGGTCTCTCCAGAGATGTTAGATCAGGTTCAAGTACGGGCTCTGGCTGGGCCACTCAAGGACATTCAGATACTTGTCCTGAAGCCACTCCTGTGTTGTCTTGGCTGTGTGCTTACAGTCGTTGTCCTGTTGGAAGGTGAACCTTCGCCCCAGTCTGAGGTCCTGAGCGCTCTGGAGCAGGTTTTCATCAAGGATCTCTGTACTTTGCTCTGTTGATCTTTCCCTCGATCCTGACTAGTCTCCCAGTCCCTGCCGCTGAAAAACATCCCCACAGCATGATGCTGCCACCACCATGCTTCACTGTAGGGATGGTGCTAGGTTTCCTCCAGACGTGACGCTTGGCATTCAGGCCAAAGAGTTCAATCTTGGTTTCATCAGACCAGAGAATCTTGTTTCTCATGGTCTGAGTGTCCTTTAGGTGCCTTTTGTCATACTCCAAGTGGGCTGTCATGTGCCTTTTACTGAGGAGTGGCTTCTGTCTGGCCACTCTACCATAAAGGCCTGATTGGTGGAGTGCTGCAGAGGAACTCTGGAGCTCTGTCAGAGTGACCATCGGATTCTTGGTCACCTCCCTGACCAAGGCCCTTCTCCCCCGATTGCTCAGTTTGGCCGGGCGGCCAGCTCTAGGAAGAGTCTTGGTGGTTCCAAACTTCTTCCACGTAAGAATGATGGAGGTCGCTGTGTGCTTGGGGACCTTCAATGCAGCAGAAATGTTTTGGTACAATAACCCAGATCGGTGCCTCGACACAATCCTGTCTCGTAGCTCTACGGACAATTCCTTCGACCTCATGGCTTGGTTTTTGCTCTGACATGCACTGTCAACTGTGGGACCTTATAGAGACAAGTGTGTGCCTTTCCAAATCATGTCCAATCAATTGAATTTACCACAAGTGTATTCCAATCAAGTTGTAGAAACATCTCAAGGATGATCAGTGGAAACAGGATGCACCTGAGCTCAATTTCGAGTCTCATAGCAAAGGGTGTGCTCGGAATGTGCGCACCGGCCATTGCGAGGGCATAGGCCTATAGGTCTCATGGGTAATAGCTTACAACTGCACATTTTATTAGGACACTAAATGTACTGTTTACTGTTACGATTTAGTTAATGTGTTTTGAGTTTCCACTTCCTCAGGATTTGAACCCCAAATTATTTAGCCTATGATATTAGTACACATAAAGATGTATGTAATTCATCTCTATTGAACAAAACAAAATTGTCAACCCAAAATTCATGACTATCACTGGATTAGGTTGTACATCAAAATATCTTGAATCATGCATTCCTGCTTGGACGTGTTAGATGAAATAACTTATTTCTTGAATATCTCAGTCTATTTACTACACTTCTTAATAAAGCACTATGAATGACTGGGACACTGCCACCCACTGTAAAAGTTAGTGACACCAGGGGAAAAGGTTAGTCTGGAGCCCTGTAATAGTAATTAACACTTAGGGTAGGTGTTGATTCAGGGGAACACATATAACAATATATCCTAAGCCGTTGGCTTGGCTTTTATAACGTACAGTGCCTTGCAAAAGTATTCATCCCCATGGCGTTTTTCCTATTTTGTTGCATAACAACTTGTAATTTAAATGGATTTTTATTTGGATTGTATGTAATGGACATACACAAAATAGTCCAAATTGGTGAAGTGAAATGAAAAAAAGTACTTTTCAATTTAAAAAAAATTCATAACGGAAAAGTGGTGCGTGCATATGTATTCACCCCCTTTGCTAAGAAGCCCCTAAATAAGATCTGGTGCAACCAATTACCTTCAGCAGTCACATAATTAGTTAAATAAAGTCCACCTGTGTGTAATCTAAGTGTCACATGATCTGTCACATGGTCTCAGTATATATACATCTGTTCTGAAAGGCCCCAGAGTCTGCAACACCACTAAGCAAGGGTCACCACCAAGCAAGCGGCACCATGAAGACCAAGGAGCTCTCCGAACAGGTCAGGGACAAAGTTGTGAAGAAGTACAGGTCAGGGTTGGGTTATAAAAAAATATCTGGAACTTTGAACATCCCACGGAGCACCATTAAATCCATCATAAAAACATTGAAAGAATATGGCACCGCAACAGACTTGCCAAGAGAGGGCTGCCCACCAAAACTCATGGACCAGGCAAGGAGGGCATTAATCAGAGAGGCAACAAAGAGACCAAAGATAACCCTGAAGGAGCTGCAAAGCTCCACAGTGGAGATTGGAGTGTCTGTCTGTAGGACCACTTTAAGCAGTACACTCCAAAGAGCTGAGCTTTACGGAAGAGTGGCCAGAAAAAAGACATTGCTTAAAGAAAAAAGTTAGCAAACACATTTGGTGTTCGCCAAAAGCCATGTGGGAGACTCCCCAAACATATGGAAGAAGGTACTCTGGTCAGATGAGACAAAAATTGAGCTTTTTGGCCATCAAGGAAAACGCTATGTCTGGCGCAAACCCAACACCTCTCATCACCCCGAGAACATCATCCCCACAGTGAAGCGTGGTGGCAGCATCATGCTGTGGGGATGTTTTTCATCGGCAGGGACTGGGAAACTGGTCAGAATTGAAGGAATGATGGATGGCGCTAAATACAGGGAAGTTCTTGAGGGAAACCTGTTTCAGTCTTCCAGAGATTTGAGACTGGGACGGAGGTTCACCTTCCAGCAGGACAATGACCCTAAGCATACTGCTAAAGCAACACTTGAGTGGTTTAAGGGGAAACATTTAAATGTCTTGGAATGGCCTAGTCAAAGCCCAGACCTCAATCCAATTGAGAATATGTGGTATGACTTAAAGATTGCTGTACATCAGCAGAACCCATCCAACTTGAAGGAGCTGGAGCAGTTTTGCCTTGAAGAATGGGCAAAAATCCAAGTGGCTAGATGTGCCAAGCTTATAGAGACATACCCCAAGAGACTTGCAGCTGTAATTGCTGCTAAAGGTGGCTCTACAAAGTATTGACTTTGAGGGGGTGAATAGTTATGCATGCTCAAGTTTTCTGTTTTTTTTTGTCTTATTTCTTGTTTGTTTCACAATAATTTTGCATCTTCAAAGTGGGAGGCATGTTGTGTAAATCAAATGATACAAACCCCCAAAAAATCTAATTTAATTCCAGGTCGTAAGGCAACAAAATAGGAAAAATGCCAAGGGGGGTGAATACTTTCGCAAGCCACAGTATATGGCTTAAGCAGACAGGCAAACAGACAGAGAACAAGAAGAAGCACAGAGTGACAGCAGAGAAGAATCTGAGACCGACAGCACAACAGGGAGGCAAACCAAATGTCTGGAGGAGCGGTACAGTTATAGTGGTGAGTTGTATTTCCAGACAGAGACACAGTTATAGTGGTGAGTTGTATCTCCAGACAGAGACACAGTTATAGTGGTAAGTTGTATTTCCAGACAGAGACACAGTTATAGTGGTAAGTTGTATTTCCAGACAGAGACACAGTTATAGTGGTGAGTTGTATTTCCAGACAGAGACACAGTTATAGTGGTGAGTTGTATCTCCAGACAGAGAGACAGTCATAGTGGTGAGTTGTATCTCCAGACAGAGAGACAGTTATAGTAGTGAGTTGTATCTCCAGTGGTGCTTTTACATATTGTATTTGTTTTAAACATGATCTGGTTAAAAAATAGGAGGAGGATCAGATCTCGCCAGACACTGGTACAGAAATGGTTGAGAAACGCTGTACTGTACTGCCAATGTTATGTGTCAGCACTACTGCCTGTGTCTTAGTAGGGTCAGGGTGTATGTGTGTGGATGGTGTGTGTGTATGGTGGCATGCAGAGTGATGTGGGCTGGTGTGGTTAAATGCCAGGGCCGACTGCTTGTCCCAGTCTGCCGCTGGAAGTTTGTGGTTTTTGAATAAGGCTGCTTGAGGAGTTTGGGCTAAGATGGGGAAGAATAGAGGAGTATACCGTACTGTAAGGCAGAAAACTCAACATGTTTTTAAACGTCCACTTGTCATCTATCCAGTAGGTCCATAGGCCTCTGACCTATCTCCCCCTATGTAAATACATTTTGGGAATGTTTACAAGTAACCTGACATGAAGCCATCGAACGAGAAGTGCGAGTCATAGCTCTCGCTACTTCCCCTAAGTACTTCACCAAAGACAGTACTCTTGATTATCGTTCTCCTACCAGCAGGATATTATGCTGGCAGCACGATCGCGATTCGCGAATATATGTATAAAAAAAGTCCCCCTGCAAAGACGTGCTAAACTTTGTGAATATCGACAAAAAAAGAATAAAAATCACAGAATTGCAACCACCTCTGAAAAGATACATGGATAATTTGACATTTTAATATTGTATGATTTATACCAGCATTTCTTTTGAACGTTTACACAAATACTGGTATATTGAAAGCTTTTGTGTAGGCTATATTGAAAGAAATACACTTTTAATAAAATACAAATACAGTGGGGGAAAAAAGTATTTAGTCAGCCACCAATTGTGCAAGTTCTCCCACTTAAAAAGATGAGAGGCCTGTAATTTTCATCATAGGTACACGTCAACTATGACAGACAAATTGAGATTTTTTTTCTCCAGAAAATCACATTGTAGGATTTTTAATGAATTTATTTGCAAATTATGGTGGAAAATAAGTATTTGGTCACCTACAAACAAGCAAGATTTCTGGCTCTCACAGACCTGTAACTTCTTCTTAAAGAGGCTCCTCTGTCCTCCACTCGTTACCTGTATTAATGGCACCTGTTTGAACTTGTTATCAGTATAAAAGACACCTGTCCACAACCTCAAACAGTCACACTCCAAACTCCACTATGGCCAAGACCAAAGAGCTGTCAAAGGACACCAGAAACAAAATTGTAGACCTGCACCAGGCTGGGAAGACTGAATCTGCAATAGGTAAGCAGCTTGGTTTGAAGAAATCAACTGTGGGAGCAATTATTAGGAAATGGAAGACATACAAGACCACTGATAATCTCCCTCGATCTGGGGCTCCACGCAAGATCTCACCCCGTGGGGTCAAAATGATCACAAGAACGGTGAGCAAAAATCCCAGAACCACACGGGGGGACCTAGTGAATGACCTGCAGAGAGCTGGGACCAAAGTAACAAAGCCTACCATCAGTAACACACTACGCCACCAGGGACTCAAATCCTGCAGTGCCAGACGTGTCCCCCTGCTTAAGCCAGTACATGTCCAGGCCCGTCTGAAGATCGCTAGAGTGCATTTGGATGATCCAGAAGAGGATTGGGAGAATGTCATATGGTCAGATGAAACCAAAATAGAACTTTTTGGTAAAAACTCAACTCGTCGTGTTTGGAGGACAAAGAATGCTGAGTTGCATCCAAAGAACACCATACCTACTGTGAAGCATGGGGGTGGAAACATCATGCTTTGGGGCTGTTTTTCTGCAAAGGGACCAGGACGACTGATCCGTGTAATGGAAAGAATGAATGGGGCCATGTATCGTGAGATTTTGAGTGAAAACCTCCTTCCATCAGCAAGGGCATTGAAGATGAAACATGGCTGGGTCTTTCAGCATGACAATGATCCCAAACACACCGCCCGGGCAACGAAGGAGTGGCTTCGTAAGAAGCATTTCAAGGTCCTGGAGTGGCCTAGCCAGTCTCCAGATCTCAACCCCATAGAAAATCTTTGGAGGGAGTTGAAAGTCCGTGTTGCCCAGCGACAGCCCCAAAACATCACTGCTCTAGAGGAGATCTGCATGGAGGAATGGGCCAAAATACCAGCAACAGTGTGTGAAAACCTTGTGAAGACTTACAGAAAACGTTTGACCTGTGTCATTGCCAACAAAGGGTATATAACAAATTATTGAGAAACTTTTGTTATTGACCAAATACTTATTTTCCACCATAATTTGCAAAGAAATTCATTACAAATCCTACAATGTGATTTTCTGGATTTTTTTTCCTCATTTTGTCTGTCATAGTTGATGTGTACCTATGATGAAAATTACAGGCCTCTCTCATCTTTTTAAGTGGGAGAACTTGCACAATTGGTGGCTGACTAAATACTTTTTTCCCCCACTGTATATGTTATTGGAATTACTCAATAGTATCTGCAAATCTTAAATGGGTATCTTGTGCTGGGCACCAGGTTTAATACAGAGTACTGGTGACTCCTTACTCCACCCACTCCTGCAACGCAATACACGGGGATACTTATTGGTTTGTAGAGAGAACCTTTCTACCTGTTTCAGCTAAAGGGGGGTATGACACAGTCCCACTCCAAAACTAACCCTAGTTGGTTAGTAGAGACCCTACTGAGTATTTTCCACCCCACTTTAGCTGAGACAGGTAGAAAAGTTTTCTCTCTACAGCACAATTTTCTGAACATACCAGTGTCAACATTGTATTTTGTCATTATTGGTATTAATAAATATTAATTAATAAATAGACAAATCACCCATATTTTTTTAATTTGTTTTCATAAATTACCCAGTGCATTTTCTTTTTGTCACAATAGAAGTGGCCATTCATTTAAAATGCCATATCTTTTGAATGAGTTACCCACATTGCAATGTTTTGAAATGCAGGCTTTTATTATGGTCCTCTGTAGCTCAATTGGTAGGGCATGGCGCTTGTAACGCCAGGGTAGTGGGTTCAATCCCCGGGACCACCCATACGTTAAAATGTATGCGTACATGACTGTAAGTCGCTTTGGATAAAAGCGTCTGCTAAATGGCATATTATTATTTTGAAGGCAACAAAAGTGACGTCAACGTTTGTGCTGCTGGGTGAATACAAGTGTACGGGTGACAGTACAGTAGCATGTTCAGAAACTCTTCACCGTCACTGTTTGTTGTTATTTTATGTCACCTCGAGCTAACTCTCACAAGTAGCCATCACTTTCGATAGAGCGGGACAGATTGAAGAAAACAGGTCAAGTTTATATATTTCCAACGTGCTTTGTTCTCAAAGGATAGATTCGTATATAGTGGTCGGTCAACAAGTTGTCTAATTTCAGTTACAGGTATGTGGATAACTTGGACATTCTGTTGTAGGCTATTTGAGTTGCCTAATAATAACTGATTTAATAATAATAATAATAATAACTGATTTATAGCTTAATAATGCAATGTATGGAAACATTGTCGCCAAACAGGATCCGTTTTTGTTTTGTTTTGACTGACAAGAGAGGGGGGAACGTTTGCCAACTTTTGCATACAATGTTGCCAACAATGTCTCATGATGACAGTAACTCCGCGAAATTGATACATTCAATTCGTTTGAAATGATTGATGCTGGACGAATTTGCGGCTTTTGTGGGTGGAGCACCTTTTTCTGGCAAAGCGAAACATTTTTACATTTACATTTTTGTCATTTAGCAGACGCTCTTATCCAGAGCGACTTACAGGAGCAATTAGGGTTAAGTGCCTTGCTTAAGGGCACATCGACAGATTTCTCACCTAGTCGGCTTGGGGATTAGAACCAGCGACCTTTCGGTTACTGGCACAACGCTCTTACCCTCTAAGCTACCTGAAACCAAACCTATTACTCATTGTGTAGTCTATTCGTTCAGTCTCTCTCCAGTCTCTCCCAAAAGTCCTTGAAATTCCTCACTATGGACCTATTTTAGTTACCCACATCAAGGGTGGTCGTGTATTGAGACCTGAGGCTAGATGCATTGACTTGTGGTCAGCATTTCATTAGTTGTGAAGCGCAGCTTGAGTGGAAATTCCACTGTTTTGCAATTCTTGTGACTTTTTCGGTTAGTCAGAGGGTCATGAATTAATCCTTCCCTTTTCTGCAACTGTCAGCTGTTTTTTAAGCAACGGCTGTAGGCCTATGGCTCTGGTGGTCTCCTACCTCAAAAGTTTAGCCTCTTGCCATGCACTTTAATACAATTTCCACAATATATCTCTTATTTTCTCTCTTCTCCTTATCTCTCTCACTACTCTTATCTATTTACTAATTCGATCCAATCTCCTTTCCAACTGTGTCTCTTTTTCGACCTTCTTACCCAACCGCCCTCTCTCTCTTGCTCCCTTCACTCCCACTTCCCCTCTCCCTCTAGGCGTATCTCTAGGTGACGATGGGTTCTATGTTCCGCAGTGAGGAGGTGTGCCTGGTGCAGCTCTTCCTTCAGTCTGGTTCGGCCTATAACTGTGTCAGTGAACTGGGAGAACTGGGCCTGGTCGAGTTTCAGAGACGTGAGTTCTGTTCTCCCCTGACCTCGATTTGTCTCACTGGCTAAGAACTAATAGCTGTAACTAATGTCTCAATGAATAATTACGTTTGAAATTAATGACGTGTCAACTAAATAAAGCCTAGTTTGAATAACTTGTAACTAACGCTCTCTTGTGCTCTTCCCTCCGTGGTGAATCAGTTGAACCCCAACGTCAACTCCTTCCAGAGGAAGTTTGTGGGGGAGGTGAGACGATGTGAGAAACTGGAGAAAACCTTCTGTGAGTATCTAGATCTCTCACACTATTATCGTCTCCTAAACCAAGGTCGCTCAGTAAAACCCCTATCCTAATACGGAAAAATTATGTTTGACAGTTTTCTCCTTTATATTTCTCTTTCTTTCTCTCCTTTGGCCTTTCTATCCTTCCATATCTTTCTCCCTGTCTCTCCCTCCATCTCTCTCACTTTTCATCCTTCTCTCCACTCAGCGTTCCTGGAGCAGGAGATCAATAGGTCCCTGTCGCCCCCCCTCCATGGTCCCCTTCCTCCCCCCTGCCCGACTCCCTTGGCCCCCCAGCCCAGAGAGGTGCTCACCATTGAGGAGGAGAGTGAGAGGCTGGCCAGGGAGCTCAAAGAAGTGTCCAGGAACAGAGACGGTCTCAGAGCCCAGCTGACCAAGCTCAGCCAGTACAAAGGAGTTCTCACCCAGACCCACTCCCTCACCGCCTCACAGGTCAAAACTACACCTCCTATCACCTCTCTCTCTCTCTCTCTCTCTCTCTCTCTCTCTCTCTCTCTCTCTCTCTCTCTCTCTCTCTCTCTCTCTCTCTCTCTCTCTCTCTCTCTCTCTCTCTCTCTCTCTCTCTCTCTCTCTCTCTCTCTCTCTCTCTCTCTCTCACACACACCCAGACCCACTCCCTCAGAGAACTAAAACTACTGTTTGGATGTGTTAAAGTCTCCCTAACTCTTTTTATTGTTTCCTCTTACAGGCTCCACCTCCTCTACGGGAAACAGTAGGCATATTGGAGCCTAACCGTCAGGATGTCCACCTCAGGTAAACATCATTGGTGAAAGCGATTGCCCGTGTCTTTCAACCTTCTTTTTTTATATTGGCTGTGGACAATGAGTGATTTCCATTTTCCAGTTGGTCAACATCCACATTTGCCAATTTAACTGTTTTTTTTTGCTCATCCCTCTCTCTTCTGCAGTTTTCAGGCTGGTGTGGTCCACCCCTGGAAAGTCCCATCGTTTGAGCGGTTGCTATGGCGAGCATGCCGTGGTTACATCATCGTGAACTTCAGAGAGATGGAGGAGCAGCTGGAGCATCCTGACACGGTGAGGAGAGAGGGCGAGGAGGAGGAGGAGGAAGAAAGAAATGAAGAGAAAAGTTATACTTAAAGTAAAACTCCACCCTATCTTTTGGTATTTGTTTAATTTATCTTTTGTTATTTGTTTCATTAGGCCATAGTTGATATAGTCCCAAAATGTTTTGTATGTCAGCAATCAAGTTGCATCATATGATGCAAAATGCATCATATCGGCTGTATTTCTGTATTTTGAAAGTTATATATCTTGATTGCTGACATGCAAAACATTTTGGGACTATATCAACAATGGACTGATGAAACAAATGGCAAAAAGATTTTGGGTGGAATTTTCCTTTAAGTAAGAGTGGCAAACAAGATGGTCAATGTGTCAACATTTTTAATATGTGATGGGATTGCAGGGGGAGATGGTGCAGTGGACAGTGTTCCTCATATCTTACTGGGGAGATCAGATCGGACAGAAGGTCAAGAAGATCTGTGATTGGTGAGTAAACCTGTCCACTTCTTGTTGTGTCATTTACCCAATTGCAGTAGTCCATGTACATACTTGTTTAATGACCCTTGTCTTTCTTGCACCACCTTGATAACTTGCATTCCCAGCTTCCACACGCAGGTGTTTGCGTACCCTGACAGCCCCACACAGAGAGAGGAGATTCTCCAGGGACTGCAGGGCAGAATTGAAGACATCAAATCTGTATGTCAGACACTACCGCTGTATAAAATACATTCACCTTCAACTTTGTTGCTGAATCACTAAAATCATTGGGAGCAAACATTTACTGTCTGTAAAGTTGCCTCGAACTCCATCTCTAATCCACACCTCCCCATTCGTCCTTCACCCCTCTGCCCTCCCCTCACCAGGTCCTCTTTCAGACAGAGCAGTTCCTCCAGCAGCTGTTGGTGCGTGCTGTAGCGGTATTGCCCCAGTGGAAGGTGCGGGTCCAGAAGTGTAAGGCAGTCCAGGCTGTACTGAACCTCTGCAGCCCCTCCGTCACCGACAAATGTCTGATCGCTGAAGCCTGGTGTCCCGTCAGCAAGCTGCCCGAACTACGCAGTGCCCTGAGAGAAGGAGGGGTGAGAGAGGGGAAGGAAAGAGGGAGGGGTAGATGGGAGACAGAAGAAGGGAGAGTAGAGGTGGGAAAGAGATTGTGTGAGATTGAGTAACGCAACACGAGCGAGTTACTGGTCTTTTGTTGTCATGCTGTTTAAATGTAGGAATGGATGTCATTTTACAAAGTACCCCAAACGTGTATGTCTTTAAGCTCCCTCATCTTCTCTCTGTCCCTCCCCCTATCAGAGGAAGAGTGGCAGTGGGGTGGACTCGTTCTACAACCGCCTCCCCTGCTCCACCCCTCCTCCCACACTGTTTCCCACCAACTCCTTCACTGCAGGCTTCCAGAACATTGTAGACGCCTACGGAGTGGCCAGTTACCACGAGGTCAACCCAGGTATCACTCAATCAATACATCAATCCATTTAGCAGTCACTTCCAACCTCTAACCATCTAACAACCCAGGGAAGAACCAGCTGCTCTAGTATATGTCAATGATCAGAACTATTATCCCCCGTTCTCTCGCTCACCCCTCTCTCTATTTTCTTCTCTCCTACTTTCTCTGGCTAACCTCTCTCCATTACCCTCGCTCTCCTTTCCCCATATCTCCCTCCTCCTTTCTCTTTTTCCCTTTCTCATTCCCTCCTCCCCCCTGACTCTGTAGCGGTGTACACCATCATCACATTCCCCTTCCTGTTTGCGGTGATGTTTGGGGACGTGGGTCATGGCCTGCTGATGTTCCTGGCTGCCCTCTGGATGGTTCTGGAGGAGAAGGACCCCAAACTCAGGAACAACACTAATGAGGTCACACAGACACACACACACAGTCACACCTTTCCATACACACCCTTTAAATTGAGAGACTGACAAATATACTGATTCAGAGGAACAGTCCTAATATAATGTCTCTGTGTGATTTAGATCTGGAGGATGATGTTTGGAGGGCGCTATCTGATCCTGTTGATGGGACTGTTCTCTGTCTACACTGGGGCCATCTACAATGAGTGTTTTAGCAGAGGACTCAGCCCCTTCAACTCCGGCTGGCATGTAGGACCCATGTTTGAGAACGGGGAGTGGAAGTAAGGACACACACACACACACACACACACACCGTGTGCCCGTGCCCATCACTCACACATGCATAACAGCGCCACAATCACTTTTCTGATTGTCCTGTATGTTATGTTTACAATATGAGTTTTGTATCTCTCTCTCTTTTTCTCTTAGTCCAACAACTGTTAAAGAGAACAACTTCCTGTCCCTGGACCCTAACATCACTGGGGTTTTTACCGGACCCTATCCCTTTGGCATCGATCCGGTATGGAAATGCACCTCACACTGCCTCTTATCTTTCTTTCACTCTCCATCTCTCACTTTCCATCTCTCACTCCTCCATTTCTCACTCGTCCATCTCTCACTCTCCATCTCTGTAATGATTGTTTCAATGACTGTTCTTATGAGTAACTGTGCTGTCTGTCTGTCCCTCTCAGGTCTGGGGTCTGTCCAACAACCACCTGACATTCCTCAACTCCTACAAGATGAAGATGTCTGTCATCATCGGGGTCATCCACATGACCTTCGGAGTCTGTCTGTCCTTCTTCAACTACATGTGAGGGAACAGTGTGTGTGTGTGTGTGTGTGTGTGTGTGTGTGTGTGTGTGTGTGTGTGTGTGTGTGTGTGTGTGTGTGTAAAGGAAAGAAAGTAAACCAAATTCCATTTGATTTTCATTGAAAAGCATTGTAGAGAATTAGAATTAGAATTTTAGTGTACTTCCTGAATTGACCCCAACCCTGGTGTGTATGGAACTGCAAGGGAGTATCACTGTAATCTAATAATTTTCTCACCATCCCTCTTGCTATCCCTACCCATCTCCCTCTACCCACCCACTTCTCTCTTTGTCTCTCTATTCACCCCTCTCTCACTCTACCCATCCCTCTCTCCCCCATCCCTCCAGACACTTTAACCAGTTGAGCAGTGTGTTCCTGGTACTGATCCCAGAGCTGTTCTTCATGCTGTGTCTGTTTGGTTACCTGGTCTTCATGGTCATTTTCAAGTGGCTGGCCTTTGACACGGCCCACTCTAACTCCGCCCCCAGCATCCTCATCCACTTCATAGACATGTTCCTATTCACCGAGAACAAGGAAAACCTACCCCTCTACGAAGGACAGGTGTCTGTCTGAATGTGGCTGTTTGAATGTGTGTGTTTTGTGGGGAAACCTGGTGGCACTGTACAGGACTGGTACAGTGAGGGAAAAAAGTATTTGATCCCCTGCTGATTTTGTACGTTTGCCCACTGACAAAGAAATGATCAGTCTATAATTTTAATGGTAGGTTTATTTGAACAGTGAGAGACAGAATAACAACAAAAAAATCCTGAAAAACGAATTTCAAAAATGTTATAAATTGATTTGCATTTTAATGATGGAAATAAGTATTTGACCCCCTCTCAATCAGAAAGATTTCTGGCTCCCAGGTGTCTTTTATACAGGTAACGAGCTGAGATTAGGAGCACACTCTTAAAGGGAGTGCTCCTAATCTCAGCTTGTTACCTGTATAAAAGACACCTGTCCACAGAAGCAATCAATCAATCAGATTCCAAACTCTCCACCATGGCCAAGACCAAAGAGCTCTCCAAGGATGTCAGGGACAAGATTGTAGACCTACACAAGGCTGGAATGGGCTACAAGACCATCGCCAAGCAGCTTGGTGAGAAGGTGACAACAGTTGGTGCGATTATTCGCAAATGGAAGAAACACAAAATAACTGTCAATCTCCCTCGGCCTGGGGCTCCATGCAAGATCTCACCTCGTGGAGTTGCAATGATCATGAGAACGGTGAGGAATCAGCAGAGAACTACACGGGAGGATCTTGTCAATGATCTCAAGGCAGCTGGGACCATAGTCACCAAGAAAACAATTGGTAACACACTACGCCGTGAAGGACTGAAATCCTGCAGCGCCCGCAAGGTCCCCCTGCTCAAGAAAGCACATATACAGGGCCGTCTGAAGTTTGCCAATTAACATCTGAATGATTCAGAGGACAACTGGGTGAAAGTGGTGATCAGATGAGACCAAAATCTAGCTCTTTGGCATCAACTCAACTCGCCGTGTTTGGAAGAGGAGGAATGCTGCCTATGACCCCAAGAACACCATCCCAACCGTCAACAATGGAGGTGGAAACATTATGCTTTGGGGGTGTTTTTCTGCTAAGGGGACAGGACAACTTCACCGCATCAAAGGGACGATGGACGGGGCCATGTACCGTAAAATCTTGGGTGAGAACCTCCTTCCCTCAGCCAGGGCATTGAAAATGGGTCGTGGATGGGTATTCCAGCATGACAATGACCCAAAACACACGGCCAAGGCAACAAAGGAGTGGCTCAAGAAGAAGCACATTAAGGTCCTGGAGAAGATCTGCAAAGAGGAGTGGAACAAAATCCCTCCTGAGATGTGTGCAAACCTGGTGGCCAACTATAAGAAATGTCTGACCTCTGTGATTGCCAACAATGGTTTTGCCACCAAGTACTAAGTCATGTTTTGCATAGGGGTCAAATACTTATTTCCCTAATTAAAATGCAAATCAATTTATAACATTTTTGACATGCATTTTTTTCTGGATTTTTTGTTGTTGTTATTCTGTCTCTCACTGTTCAAATAAACCTACCATTAAAATTATAGACTGATCATCTCTTTGTCAGTGGGCAAACGTACAAAATCAGCAGGGGATCAAATACTTTTTTCCCTCACTGTATGTGTGTGGTAGGGCATGGAAGAGCACACAACGCACTCACTCCAAAGTACTTATTTGTCTAAAGTATGCTTAATGTTAGCTGAATACTTGAAAATATAATCTATAGGCAAACAATAGTATGGCAGCATGCTCACTCCAAAATACAACCTGCACTCGTGTGTTTGTGTGTGTGTGTGTGTGTGTGTGTGTGTGTGTGTGTGTGTGTGTGTGTGTGTGTGTGACGTTCTAACTCCCTCTCTCTCTGTACTGTAGATGGTGGTGCAGAATGTCCTGGTGGTGCTGGCGCTGTGTTTTGTTCCAGTCCTACTGCTGGGGAAACCCATCCATGAATACATCACACACAAGAGGAAACACCGGCACATGGTGAGCAACTGTGTGTGTGTGTCTGTTTGAACGTGTGCTATGTGTATTGATTTGAGTGTAAGTATCTAGAATGACTTAGTTTATTCTTATGTGTATAACATCTGTATGTGTAATATATTTACATTGACATTTTAGTCATTTAGCAGACGCTCTTATCCAGAGCGACTTATAGTTAATATATGTATTGTGTATTAAAATATGTATTTATATACAGTATGTATTATAATGTCTGTGAGTTGGTCTGATGTGATTGTGTCTTCCAGGCAGGAGACAGACGACCCCTGTTGGCTGAGAACAGTTCCATCAACGCTCATCAGGGAGAGGTGGAGACAGGGAGTCACAGAGAGGAGGAGAAGGTGAGAGGGGGAGACAGGGAGTCACAGTGTTACCCGTGCTAGCTCCATGATTGTGGACTGCAGGAAAAAAAAAGAGGACTGAGCACACCCCCATTCTCATCGACGGGGCTGTAGTGGAACAGGTTGAGAGCTTCAAGTTCCTTGGTGTCCACATCACCAACAAACTATCATGTTCCAAACACACCAAGACAGTCGTGAAGAGGGCACGACAAAGCCTATTCCCCTCATGAGACTGAAAAGATTTGGCATGGGTCCTCAGATCCTCAAAAAGTTATACAGCTGCACCATCGAGAGCATCCTGACTGGTTGCATCACTGCCTGGTATGGCAACTGCTCGGCCTCCGACCGCAAGGCACTACAGAGGGTAGTGCGTACGGCCCAGTACATCACTGGGGCCAAGATTCCTGCCATCCAGGACCTCTATACCAGGCGGTGTCAGAGGAAGGCCCTAGAAATTGCCAAACACTCCAGCCATCCTAGTCATGGACTGTTCTTTCTGCTACCGCACGGCAGGCGGTACCGGAGCGCCAAGTCTAGGTCCAAAAGGCTTCCTTACAGCTTCTACCCCCAAGCCATAAGACTCCTGAACAGCTAAACATGGCTACCCGGACTATTGCATTGTCCCCCCACCCCACCCCCTCTTTTACGCTGCTGCTACTCTGTTTATTATCTATGCATAGTCACTTTAACTCTACCCACATGTACATATTACCTCAATTACCTTGACTAACCTGTGCCCCTGCACATTGACTCTGTACTGGTACCCCCTGTATATAGCCTCCCTACTGTTATTTTATTTGACTGCTGCTCTTAAATTATTTTTTATTTTTATTTTTAACTTATCTATTTCTTTACTTAACACTTATTTTTCTTAAAACTGCATTGTTGGCTAAGGGCTTGTAAGTAAGCATTTCACTGTAATGTCTACACCTGTTGTATTCGGCGCATGTGGCAAATAACATTTGATTTGATTTGATTTCTATGTACTTAGAGCCCGAGCTAGTGTCAAAAGTAATAACGTATTACTCCGTCCAACTTTTCTACCCTTTTTTCCCTGTCTCTGTAGGAGTTTGATGCTGCTGATGTGTTCATGCACCAGGCCATCCACACCATAGAGTACTGTCTAGGCTGCATCTCCAACACAGCCTCCTACCTACGACTGTGGGCCCTCAGCCTTGCACACGCACGTGAGTCACACACACACGCACACTTTCCCCCACTGATTTACAGTGATTAACTCATTGCACACTGACTCATTTCTTTAAGAGTACTAACTCATTCTAGCGCCTACTCAGTGTGTCCCTTTTCCCCCTCCGTCCCTCCAGAGCTGTCAGAGGTGCTCTGGGTGATGCTGATGCGTAACGCCCTGACCTGGCAAGGCTATGTGGGATCTGTGGTCCTGTTTGTCTTCTTCTTCTTCTTCTCCGTGCTGACAGTCTCCATCCTGCTGGTCATGGAGGGCCTGTCTGCCTTCCTGCATGCCCTGCGTCTGCACTGGTGAGAGAAGGGGGACGGAGGGAGGGAGGGAGGGAGGTAGGGGGGGAAAGCGAGAATGAGTGAAAGATGGTGGGAAGGAATTCGATGAAGGGGGAGAGGAGTGTGTGAATGGAGAATAAGATCAAATATATTATTCATAAAAAGAAATTCTATGCAATATTGTCTGTTGATTTTAGAAATGTTTGTCTCTCTCCTAGGGTGGAGTTCCAGAATAAGTTCTACAGTGGAACAGGCTACAAGCTGAACCCTTTCTCCTTCTCATCCCTGGTCCACTATGTGAACATTTAAACGATCAATGAATTATGATTGCCAAATGGTTATATTAACTTGCTCTGCACCTATCACACCCCACACATTTCAGAATGATTGCTGTCTCTTTTTGAAAGCTTGGGGTTTTGTAAAACGTGTTCAATGTCCAAGAATGCATTGAGGCCTTTGCAGTATGGTATTGACTGTTTATGTGCCTATTTCAACATGCATGCTGTCATCAAAATCAGTGACTTTCTTGTTCCCTCTATGCACTGATCATGGGGTGCGTCTGTAAATTCACTTTGGCTATCTACTCTGATTTCAGAGCACTCTCGTCTGAGTGTGCCAGAGCGCAGAATAACAGGAATTTACGAACGCGCAACACCCGTTGAATATGACCAGTGTTTGCAAACAAACGTAAATAAATTGTTGCCAGCAGCACAGTTAGTCACCAACACTCTAGATAACATGAAAGCAGCCTAACCAGCTCTGCTAGGGGGAGTAAAATGGTCAGTGAAGTGTTCTCTCATTTGTGTCTGGAAGTAGCTAGCCAACTTTAGCCAGTTAGCTTGGGTGCTTGACTGCCGTTGTGAAGTCAGAACGCTCGGATCAACCCTACTCCTCGGCCAGAGCATCCAGTGTGCGCTCTGAATGCTCAGAGAGCGAAACACTCTGAATTTACGAAAGGACACTCTGACAACGCTCTGAATTTATGAGCACTCTGAGCGCACTCCAGAGTGAATTTACGAACACACCCCATGTGTCTCAACTTCCAGTAATGTACAATTAGATAATGTGTAGTTTAAATAATATATTAACAGTAATACATTCACATCCTCTCCGTTTATTGTTCTAAACATGATTTGAAAATGGTTGCAATATCTTCATAGTGTTGTTTGGTTGAATAACTCAAGAAATGGTTGCTATTGTCTTTCACACATGACCTTGATCTCAAAGTCAGTAAAGATAAGGGACACACCAATTGTCTTAACTCATCTGTTGTGGTCTTGAAGAGAGTCCACATAGACATGATAGCGGTGCTGATTTTGCTATGATGGTAACATGAACAACCCTTTATGGTACTCAACACCTCCTCTTTCTTATGTCATATTTGAACACGTTAATAATTATGGAAAGGGAAACTTGTAAACTCGTGTCATTCACATTCTGTCTGATCTGAGCAGAGAACCATCTGAATGAAGATCAATGTTTTGCCAAAGATATAAACTTCAGGAATTGCTTAAATCTCTATGATTTGTGTGCCTTTATGAGCCCATCTAGTTTTAATGTTTGGAATCTGAGGCCTCATATCTGTTATTTTAAGCCACGAAGACTGATCATGGAACACATTCAAGCCTTATGGAACAATTGTTAGTCTGCTGCATTCTCTGTATGATGGTTCACATCGTACTGTCTGTTTGTTTGCTCTATCACTGTGTTAAACTCTAGGGCTGAAATTAAATTAAATACCGTTTTTTTCCTGATGATTCTTGTGTGGGTGTACGATTTGACTTATTCCTATTGTAGAAATTAGGCAAGTCGGCCATTTTCTTTTTAAATTATGCACATGAATCAATATTGTTCTCATTTCGTCTCAATTTAATTATTTCATTTTCACTTTAATAATTGTATAAGTCAATTTAAACCAATAGAACCAGCTACAGTGTGGGGTATGCATGTGGTGCGAGGAAGAACCGGATGTTGTCAAAGATGACGAAAAAGGAAGTGGTCCATACAAAGTGTCAAAGATGGCGGCACACATGTCAAGGCGAATGCTGCTTAAATAATATCTGCAATTATCCTGTTTTCTCTATGTTATGAGTCGCTAAAGTGGATAATTAAGTATAGACTGCACTTTATTACTCATATATGACCACAAAAGGAACGAGGAGATGGCAGTTTGGGGTGAATTAAGTCGAAACGTGCGGTTATTACTAGGTCAAATTCAAAGGTGCGGGCAGAGTGGGTCTGCAATAAACCAATATCTGAAATCAGGTAAGAAACCACTGCTCCTCGTTGATGCCAAATGTGTTATGTGTAAATTATCATGTTTATAAAAATGTCAATTGCGTTAGCATGTTCTTAATGCTGCTCTAGACACCACCATGTTCTTGATCCCCCTCCTCTCTCCAGTCCGTTGTATGAGCCTGGCGGCGCCCCAGCTCCAGCCCACTGTAGATGATAATGAAGCCGTGAACCCGACATTTGTAAACAGAAACCCGCGGAACCTGGAGCAGATGGCTCTAGCGGTGAAGGACAGGGGCTGGAGAACAACCTGGCCCTCCCAAAAGTTCTACCACAGGTGTGTCTCTCGCTCTGTGTGTTCATACATTGGATAAAGAGATTGACACTAGAAAGGCAGACATACAGATTGACACTCCTTTTATAACCCCTTTTGTCTTTCCCCTACTCTTCTCCATCTCTCTTCATGCCCTTACCCCTTGCTTCTCCACCAATCTCCTCACTTCTCTCCTCCTTCAGGTTGGTTTTCTCTCGCTCCCAGCACCACGTAACAGCTGAGGTGTTTGCCAATGGTGATCCTGTCCCTGTGCTGTCGTGTTCCACCAAAGAGTGGGCCCTGAAGCGTGAGCTGGGTTCTACCCGTTGTGTGGCAGCCAGTCAGGCTGTGGGCGAGGTGCTGGCACAGAGGTGTCGTCAAGCTGGCATAACTAGGATGGTGTACAGACACATCCCCTGGCAGTACCGCTCGGATGCTGTAAGTACTGCCGGCGGTGCTGGGGGTTGTGACATCCCTTGACAGTACTGGTAGAATGCTATGAGTACAGAAACGTGTGTGTGTGTAACATGCTTCATGTTGTTCAGTGTTTGTTGAGTAGTTGGAAACAGCCAAGGTTAGGAAGATACACAGCCAGAGCCCTATACTATGAATCTGGTTTGAGGAGTTAGCGAGGTAACTTTGGTCCACCTTTTAGCCAGGTCAATTTCTACGGCAATGAATCCTTCATAGCTAACCTGCTCCGGGGCAGGCTAACTCCAATTATCCTGAATGAAGCGTTTGATCCTTGAGTTGAGGACCAATCAAAGTATACTGAACAAAAATATAAACGCAACATGCAACCATTTCAAAGATTTTACTGAGCTACAGTTCATATAATGAAATCAGTCAATTGAAATAAATTCATTAGGCCCTAATCTATGGATTTCACATGACTGGGAATACAAATATGCATCTGTTGGTCACAGATACCTTTAAAAAAAAATTGGGGGCGTGGATCAGAAAAGCAGTCAGTATCTGGTGTGACCACAATTTGCCCCATGCAGCGCGATACATCTCCTTCGCATAGAGTTGATCAGTCTGTTGATTGTGGCCTGTGGAATGTTGTACCACTCCTCTTTAATAGCTGTGCGAAGTTGCTGGATATTGGCGGGAACTGGAACACGCTGTTGTACACGTCGATCCAGAGCATCCCACACATGCTCAATGGGTGACATGTCTGGTGAGTATGCAGGCCATGGAAGAACTGGGACATTTTCAACTTCCAGGAATTGTGTACAGATCCTTGCGACATGGGGCCGTGTATTATGCTGAAACATGAGGTGATGGTGGCAGATTAATGGCACGACAATCTCTGTGCAATCAAATTGCCATCGATAAAATGCAATTGTGTTCGTTGTCTGTAGCTTATGCCCATACCATAACCCCACCACCACAACATTGACATCAGTAAACTGCTCGCCCACACGACGCCATACATGTGGTCTGCGGTTGTAAGGCCAGTTGGACGTACTGCCAAATTCTCTAAAACTACATTGGAGGCGGCTTATGGTAGAGAAATTAACATTCAATTCTATGGCAACAGCTCTGGTGGACATTCCTGCAGTCAGCATGCTAATTGCACGCTCCCTCAACATGAGACATCTGTGGCATTGTGTTGTGACAAAACTGCAAATTTTAGTGGCCTTGTCCCCAGCACAAGGTGCACCTGTGTAATGATCATGCTGTTTAATCAGCTTCTTGATATGCCACACCTGTCAGGTGGATGGGTTATGTTGCCAAAGGAGAAATGTTAACTAACAGGGATGTAAACAAATTTGTGCACAAATTTGAGCGAAATAAGCATTTTGTGCATATGGAAAATTTCTGGGATCTTTTATTTCCGCTCATGAAACATGGGACCAACACTTTACATGTTGCGTTTATATTTTTGTTCAGTGTAGATTCCCTCCCTCTCGCAAAGATTGCGTCATCATCCGGATCATATTTGAGGAAGACAACTGATTAAAGGTGCAATATGCAGAAATCGCTTAGCCATTTTCTGGTAGCTAAAATAAACTATAATGGAAAATATTGTATTTTAAGCTGGTGTAAAAAACAAAAGTAAAAGACTCAAAAACGAAACTGAACAGGAAGCATAGAAATAACGCACATAGAACAGATCTACTGCTTCTAAGACTTGCTTTCATTGAGAATGACAGATCTATAGCTCAGATGTCTATGTGAATTTGGTTGGGTTGCCCAGAAAGTTACATATTGCACCTTTAAATATTTTATTAATCAAATGTGTTAGAGTAATATTCAAATACATATCAGGATGCATTTGAAACTTCATGTGCAGTAAACATTTCGTATGACTTAATATAATTGTTTTATCGATAGTGGGGGAAAAGGGACTCATGCATTGATAAGCACACCAAAGACGACATTTAAATAAGACAGCACTTCAATCAGCCCATTTCACACCATAGCCTGCTGAATTTGCAGGTTAACTTTTTTCATTTTGATTTTGGCAAAAATTAAAATGTGGCACTAACTGGCCCATGGATTGATGTTTCAGCATTGTTCAATGAAGAGTTTGGCGTTCGAGTAGCCATGTGCGACATGAATGCACAGTTACAAGCCCGGCTAGAGTAAGCCGGCGGCATGATCAATATCCGTAACATGGATGAAGCCTGAGCTGGAATGTGGCGCAAACTGAACCTAACTAATTTCAGAAAAGCCTGAGTACATCTAGCTCGATTTGTAGTATACCCCTCAGGTGTTGTGTGTTTCTTTTTCAGGTTCAGTCCTACCGGACAGCAATGAAAGAGGGAGGAGTCACCCTCAGTGAACCGCGGCAGAAATTCATCGGGAACTAAGTGCAAAGGCTCCTAATAGCCTATAAACAAAATATTCTCCCTTTGTTTGTGTTGACACAAATGGCCCATTTTCACACAAACATTTTATTTATACATCAGTGTGTAATTCAATAAAAAGGCAGACAAATGAACATGACATGGTTTCAGTATAATCTTTTTATTAATTCACCCATACAGTATAGCTGTAAACAAACGTGTAAACGCAGCCATAGATGAGATACAGGTCATTTATCGATTCGATCTTAGTACAGCAGAGGTTGGATCAGGCAGTGTCAATGGCATGATGTGGTGGTGGAAACCTGTTTTATAATGGTTTAATGGTGAATATAGAAAGAAAGGGTGCTCAACCAACGTGAGTAGAGGCGCAACCTAAAAATTTGTAAACATCATTGGTGAATATACAAATCACGGCCAGCTGAATACATAAAATAAAAAAATCATTGGATCGATAAGGAAGCCAGCATGAAGAGCATAAGGTCCATCCAGTCAACTGAGGAAAGTTCAGAAACGTTCACCATAATGCTGAATCTACCTCAATCCTTTAAAAAGTCCCAAATAGACAAACACTCATACATAAAAACCCTACCCTGACCACCTCCCAAACATCATGCAAGTTCAAAACATGGATAACATGCACCTGGTCATAATCAGCAAAGCCCAAGCATACACAGTGGAACGCAAGGAACAAGACTAAATACATTTAATCAATATGAAAAAATGCCACCACCTCAGAGAAATAGCAATATACTGTAGATATTATAAATACTTTAAATTAGGGTCTTTCAGGAAATAACTTTGACGTGGGACCAAAATAACCAAGGCACTCATACAGCAAGGCTATTTGTGAAATGACTGTGACAAAGAAGAAATAAAAAAAACATCAAATAGATTTAACATCTGAGATTTTTAAAGATGATAGGAATTTTTCTAAAGACATTCAGTAAATATGTTGTCTTGAGATTAACTCAAGGTCAAAGTTTATTGGCACAGAGGAACACATTGGCATACAGTTTGGTGCCCTTGGATTGGTCCTGAATTGGTCCAGAATAATAGTTTAAAACAGTCACTCAATATTATATCTCCCAGTTGTCAATACTTTTGAATGACCTGCTATTTTGAAACATCTCAGTGAGAAAATGCAAGTTTTGATCATTGAACCAGTTTGTTTTAGCATGAAATTTTCATAAACTCTAAAAAGATCTGGTATGTGTGTTATTAAAAATAAAAAAAATGAATAGAGAATGGCACTTAATGCATACAATAACAACCCCAACTGGCAGCATACAGCCTCAAATTCACATTAGAACATTAAAGGAATCATTGCATAGATATCATTAAACCATTGATATGCCATGAGGAGAGAGAGGGCGGGCAAACTCCATATGGATGTGGTATGATACGTACTGAAATACAGATGTACATGCATTCCAAGTTCTATGGACCGTAGGTAAGTCTAACCAGAAATACTAGGTTTTTGTCATACACATATTGGTGTCGTTATACTGCAGTGACATTAAAACAATGAGCCATCACTACCAATGGAGTGTAAATGGTTTGGTGAACAGTGATACATTAAAACAGTGGTCACTAACCTCTGAGTCATAATGCAAGCCGAGATCTACCGCTCAGATAACAAAAAACATGACATTAAAAACATAAGCCTATGCAACATTAACCAAATAAAAACAGTTCTGTGGCAATGAGGTTTGTGCAGTAGGCTATAGGCCCAATACATTATCACTGCATATTGGCTACCCTTAAATTGCCCAGCCAATGTTGTTCTTCTCAGACCATTTTGAAATTGTAGGTATATGATCACACTGGTAATAGATCATTTGTTGTATTACTTGTGAGGTACAGCTGAGGGAGCATAATATATATATATTTTTTTTTTACTGGACTGATGGCCTGCTTCTGATGGTCAGTCTGAGGGGAGGAAGGGAGCAGCGGTCCCTCTCACTCTCCCTCCGCTGAGAAAAGGGGACACAGTCTTAATCCATCTGATGGCGAAATTTAAGTCGCACTGCATTATTTCTGCCTCATGCACCAATTCATGTTGACCAGAGAAAGTGAAATATTCCTCTATTAAAAAGGACACAAGCAGCATATAATGCAAGCTTATCGAAACACGCATTTTATGTCTTATAAAACGGTTGAACAAAGTGTTGACAGCAGTGGAGGCTGGTGGGAGGAGCTATTGGAGTATGGGCTCATTGTAATGGCTGGAATGGAATAAATGGTACAGTCAAACATTTGGTTTCCATATGTTTGATACCATTCCATTTTTTCCATTCCAGCCATTACAATGAGCCCGTCCTCCTATAGCTTCTCCCACCAGCCTCCACTGGTTGACAGTTTTGAGTAACAACTTAAACATGCACAGCTCTTTGCTGTATTCGTCGAGTCCCTCTAGTCATGGTTTTACGTTTTTAAATCTCACATTATCAACTTTGCTGTGGGTTCGAGGCTTCTTTTTATAGTCTATGGCACGAGGAAACTGCAGACATGGTGATCTGAGCTATCTGATTGGCCAGCGGTAGGCCTATAGGTGCACTTGATTTGCTCTCTGGGCCTGCCGAGTAAGGGGTGTTCTACCTTCAGACACATGAAATGGTCAAAATATGAACACTGCCTTCCTGGCGCTAGGGCTGCTGAATCAAGTGCACCTACTGTCAACAGCGCAAAAAAATAAAAGGAATGCAAGGCTTTATCGTTTTTTTTTAACAATGTTTGGTGATCGACTAGAATGGCTTGGAGATCGACCAGTCGATCGATCAGTTGGTGACCACTGCATTCAAATAACCAAACAGGAAATATTGTGCAAAAGGCATGACTGTTAAATAATCTATAATATAATGATGATGATAGTTGGTCTGATGTATATAAATATATTAGGGTAATTCTTTCATGTTTATAGCTTGAAAGTGGGCGGAACATTTCATCTCTTCCTATTAGCGTCTCCTCTAGGCTTCTCATTCTCCATTCCTTCTTCCTCTTTACCGCCCCTCCATTGTCTTGGCATCTCCTTCCCCGGTCTCAGGTTTGCTTGGCCCCGCCCCTTCCCGTTTTCTGAGTCCTGATAGGCTGCTTGGCTCAGGTGAAACGTCCACATGGGCCCTCTGATGCATGAGGCCTTTCCGTCCATAACTCCGCCTCCGTTGCCCTGGAGACCTCCGGTGACTGTTGGCAATCTACGCCAGTGAATGATAAAGGGTAAGAAAAACTGTTGCTCTTGAATTTCACTCTTTCCCCATCTTTTACTTCTCTTACCTGTTCATGCCTTAGGTCCTCGTCTTCCAGTTCGTTGATGGACTGCATGAGAGAGAAGAGGTTCATCCTGCCACTGCGACTGGGGCTGTGAGAAGTCACCTAGAGTGGAAGGGAGGGAGGGAGGATATTAGAGATTGATAAACAGGTTGGTTTTGACATTGATTCAGTGTAATCTAATATTAGAGAAGGTATTGTCATGTCACTACATTTGTGAGAGGTTGCCCACCTTGTCACTGTCCTGTACAGTGATGAGGGGATTGGATGCAGCCGGTTCCGTGGATAGAGCAGCCTGTTCCATGGATGGAGCTTCTGGGTCAGTCTCAGACTTGTGGGCAGGCTCTTCAAATACCTGGTCAAGAGAGAGATTGAGAGAGATTTATGATTGCTTCAAATAATTCAAATATAATAAATTGCCGCAAAATATAATTCATCCAGATCTTGACAATATCATCCTAATCATAAATATTTCCTAACCATCTCTTTATCTGCCTCATCAACTTCATCCAGACTCTCCAACTCTTCCTCCTCCTCCTCGCTCTCCTCCTCCTCCTCCTCCTCCTCCTCATTGCTGTGTGAAGCAGCAGACTGCTCTCTCTCAATCTTCCTCTGCTCCTTCTCTGCCCGTGACTTCCACCTCCAGAGAGCGCTATGGCGCTGCTGACTGGAATGTAGGGTACAGTAAACATACAGGTGACGTTAACATTTACATTTACATTTTAGTCATTTAGCAGACGCTCTTATCCAGAGCGACTTACAGTTAGTGAGTGCATACATTATTTTTTTTATACTGGCCCCCCGTGGGAATCAAACCCACAACCCTGGCGTTGCAAACGCCATGCTCTACCAACTGAGCTACACCCCTGCCGGCCATTCCCTCCCCTACCCTGGACGACGCTGGGCCAATTGTGCGCCGCCCCATGGGTCTCCCGGTCGCGGCCGGTTACGACAGAGCCTGGATTCGAACCAGGATCTCTAGTGGCACAGCTAGCACTGCGCTGCAGTGCCTTAGACCACTGCGCCACTCGGGGACACACACATACGCGCGTTAATTAACCTGGCGTTGAGGATGCCGCTGTAGGTGTGGAGCTGCTTCATGAAGCCGTCGTTGGGCTGGACGATGGGCCTGCGGTCCCTGACGTAGGACAGAGCCACTTCCAGGGACCAGCGCTGCTGCTTCATGGCGTAGGCCACCACTGTGGACCCAGAGCGAGACACGCCCATCTTACAGTGCACCAGCACCGCCTGGCCACTCTGCCTATTGGGAGGGCAGAAAGGGGTTGTGTCATCATTGTGTGACTAAAATGAACAGTGTCATCCTTGAGACTTTCACTGGCTTATTCAGGGTGGCACATCGTTAACACATCATTCAAACAGTAAAAAATATTATAGAATAGACATAAATCGACTTAAAATCCATATCATTACAGCGCAATGCAGGGAGAAGGTCTACGAGTGAGAGGAGGAAGAGGAGGGTGAGACTACCTGGCTGTGTTGATGAAGGTGTATGTGTCTTTCCAGTGTGACAGCAGGTCTGTAGCCTCCACGTCGTACACTCTGATGTTCATGTAGCTGAAGGATTCTGGGAAAAAGTTGTCGATCTCCCGCGTCACGTTCAGGATGTAGCCCACACTGCAATGTCATTGGCAGACACTTAGTTACCCAGCAACAACACAACACATTGGCTTGCTCATTTGCTTACGCACCTTCCATACGTCAATAACAAGCGTACAAACACACATGGCAGTAAATGAAAAGTTTACTTGTTTTTCTGTAGCTCCTCAAAGTTGGCAGCATTCCACTCAGAGCCCTCAAAAGACACACACAGAGAGAGAGAGAGAGAGAGACCGAGCCTTATTCACCAGCCTGGAGAGGAGAGGGCCAGAGCTTTCTATTCACCAGCTGTAAACACTAGGCTGGAGTCGTGACCGACTCTTGGCTACAGTGCACTTCCTGTGATGATCATCCCCGGGGAGATTTCTTTACAACTTAAATCCCCTAGAGTCCATCTAAGTAACATAATAAAAAAATAACCAACAAAATCCGTCAGTTTAAACTAGAGTTATTTTTTGTATGGGTTGAGTCTCAATCCACCGCATCCGCCTATGTCGCCCTTCCGCATCTGCAGTGGAAAGTGGCAGAGCTACAGCGCTGTTTATCAGACCAGGAGGCATCCTGAAAATCGGTCTTCTCACAAAAATGTCTGTAGCATTTCGAACGGTTTGGCCTACAAATTAATATGACCAATCTACGACCCCCACAAGTGTCACGGGACTCGTTGTAAAGGTAACCCATACCGCTCCACATGATCAAGGTTAGGATTTGGGATTGGGTAAGCCGATCAGATCTGTGGTTAGGGGCTACTGCTGTGTGGCATAGGTCGAAGGTGACATTGTTAAGGGTCAGATGGGACTCACCAGGAACAAGTAGTCAAATATTTTGGAGGGCTTGTCCATCTGCGCCATGGTGACCATCATCTCGTTGTCAATGTATTCCTTGTAGTTCTTCATGTCCATGCCTATCCTGGTCTCCAGTGCACTGCGGACCTGGGGAAGGAGACAGGAGCAGGATGGCCAACTGAACAACGCAACGCCATATTTGCTCCCAATGAGCATTCAATCCGTCCATGAGGTTAAAATGAGCTTTTGAGCTCTGGTTCTGACTTGGCCGGTTTAAATGGCTTGTGTTACAGGTAAAGTGTCATAGATACGGACACAGACTCTACAAGTCATTTCGGTCATAGACTGTAGACAGACTCCCTGTATATTACCATATCGATTATGATCAATTCTATCAAGTGATCTACTTCCACTTCGGTTGCATTTCAGCCACTTGAGGCAGCTATCGCCTTCGCCTGTGACCTTGCCAAGTATTGGGCTTATTTCATGAAAAGTGCTTTTTTAAAATGTATTATAGTACATCTTTGTGGTACCTGTTTGGAGGTGATATTCTCTAGGTCTTCTGTTCTCATGATGTCTCTGAGCTCCTCTTTGATCTGCCGCTCCACAGACACCCTCTCTGTCGAGCTGCATACAGACAAGAGAGAGAGAGACAGAGTATGACTACCTGCTTCCCCTTCCACATCTAGCCGACATACACACACACACACACACCTCTGCCCGGCGCTGTCCCTCCTGAGTGACTCCAGGCCCGTCATGGCTCCCCACTCGTTGAGACAGAAGCGGTCAGACTCCACATGACCGTAGTAGTGTTGAGCCCAGTCCAGTCCACAGCCTGGGATCACTGCCCCCTTCACCGCCCGCTCACAGCAGCCATGGAGTGCCTGCAGCACTGACCTGGGGACAGCGGAGACACACACATCAGGGTCTACACAGTGAAAAAGACTAAAGGCCATTATGGATGAAAGCGTAGAGGTTTTAGGTCATCCTATTACAGTACTGAAAGGGAGTATCGTGTGTGTGTGTGTGTGTGTTTACTGTATTTGTCAACAATATCCAGCCTACCACACAGTCTGTATGGAAACAAGCTTGAATAAAACCTACCACAGTCTGTATGGAAACAGAATTGAATAAAACCTACCACAGTCTGTATGGAAACAGGTTGGAATAAAACCTACCACATAGTCTGTATGGAAACAGAATTGAATAAAACCTACCACAGTCTGTATGGAAACAGGTTGGAATAAAACCTACCACATAGTCTGTATGGAAACAGGCTTGAAGATTCTCGTCTTTTCTGCAGACGTGACACTGAAACCACTGAGAAGGTGAGAAAAAATAAAAAGGGAGGGTGATTGAGAGAGAAAGAGTGCAACACAGATGGATGGTGTGTGTGTGAAAGAGAGAGGGAGAGAGATAGCATCATTGCAGTGTGAAGGTATGATCCTGCTAATGGCAGACACCCAGTCAGTGGGTGTGAGAGTCGTGGTGTGACAGAGACACTTCACAGAGACAGCATGTGAACCCTATTACCGCTACACAGAACAAGACAGGGCTACAACATCAATTGAATGCGGTTTCTTACTCCTGGTTAAGATTGGAGGTGGAGTAATCTGATCCTAGATCTATGGTAAACGGAATCTTCTCCCTTGAGGCAACACTGCTGCACACCCAGGTCAACGAAGCAACACATTCCCACCACACACCAGAACAGCCAAAAGCTCTACATAAACTTTACAGTCAACGCTTAAACACATTGTGAACAAACTATTGAAATAATGGCGCCGGAGGGGATGGCCACCGTTTTACAGGCCCCTGGCCAACGGTGCTTTTTATTTTTACATAATGTTTAGGCCATCGTTTCATATGACCGAAAAGAGCTTCTGGACATCAATAAAGCGATTACTAACCTGGATTTGGCCATAATCTGACCATAACTCCATCCTCTTAATTCCTGCTTACAAGCAAAAACTCAAACAGGAAGTACCAGTGATGTGCTCAATACGGAAATGGTCCGATGAAGCGGCCGCTAAGCTACAGGACTGTTTCACTAGCACAGAATGTAAAATGTTACGGGATTCATCTGACGGCATTGAAGAGTTTACCACATCAGTCACCGGCTTCATTAATAAGTGCATCGATGACGTAGTCCCCACAATGACCGAACGTACATATCCCAACCAGAAGCCATGGATTACAGGCAACATCCGCACTGAGCTAAAGGCTAGAGCTGCCGCTTTCAAGGAGCGTAACACAAATCTATCAAACAGACGCGTACTCGGAGCATGCGCTGACCAGCTAGCTAGGTGTCTTCACTGACATTTTCAACTTCTCCCTGACCCAGTCTAATACCCACGTTTCAAGCAGACCACCATAGTCCCTGTGCCCAAGAACGCCATGGTAACCTAAATGACTGATGTAGTACTCACATCAGTCGCCATGAAATGCTTCGAAAGGCTGGTCATGGCTCACATCAACTCCATCATCCCAGACACTTTGGACCTACTCCAATTCGCATACTGCCCCAACAGATCCACAACTTCTCCCTCAATGTCAGCAAGACAAAAGGAGCTGATCGTGGACTACAGGAAACAGAGGGCCGAGCACGCCCCCATTCACATCGACAGGGCTGTAGTGGAGACGGTCGAGAGCTTCAAGTTCCTTGGTATCCACATCACTAAGGACCAATCATGGTCCAAAAACACCAACACAGTCATGAAGAGGGCACGACAACACCTCATACACCTCAGGAGGCTGAAAAGGTTTGGCATGGGCCCTCAGATCCTCAAAAAGTTATACAGCTGCACAATTGAGAGCATCTTGACAGGCTGCATTACCGCTTGGTATGGCAACTGCTTGCGTATGGCCCAGTACATCACTGGGGCCGAGCTCCCTGCCATCCAAGACCTCTATACCAGGTGGTGTCAAAGGAAGGTCCTAAAAAGGGTCAAAGACTCCAGCCACCCAAGTCACAGTCTGTTCTCTCTGCAACGTACAGCAAGCGGTACCGGAGCGCCAAGTCTGGGACCAAAAGGTTCCTGAACATCTACCCCAAAGCCATAAGACTGCTACCTGGACTTTCTATTTCTCACCCCCTACCTACATGTCCATAGTACTTAAATCAGTCACCTAACCAAACATACAGGTACATATTACCTTAAATCAATCAATCACCCTAACTACCTCGTACCCCAGTACACTAACTCGGTACCGGTACTCCTTGTATACAGCATTGTTGTTATTTTATTACTTTTCTTTTGATCTATTTGTTAAATTTCTTACTTTTTAACTGCATTGTTGGGAAAGGGCTCATAAGTGAGCATTTCACTGTAAAGTCCACAATTGTTGTATTCGGCACATGTGACAAATAAAATGTTATTGGATTTTATTAGAAAGTACTTATGCAGTGAATGCAGATGTTTTAAGTGTTGACCTAAGGGGTGACATAGTGACATAAACAAATTGAGAATAATCCAAGTACATAAACAGAGAGAGATTACTCATTGGTATTACTATGTCTGCCCAGCCACCAAGATGCCAGGCCAACCGTGCTGTGGCAAAGGCTCAGCAAGCTACTTCCTAGTTTCCTCATTTGACTCCTGCACTCTTTCAGTTCATCCCTCCATCTTTCTCTTTCACTCACAACAACACGTTTTTAACGCTTACCCATCTCCGTCCAGATACACTTGTGTGTCGCTCCATATCGGCACAACCAGACCGATAGTACACTGACCACTGAAAGAAACAGAGACAGATTGTTTTCATTCATTTCTCTTTGTTTGGCAACATTTACTAGATTTATTTTCTATCAACGTAAGTCATTCTCTAGACTGGTCTAAGGTAGGGCTGGGCGATATGGCCAAATTGAACGGTATGACAGTATTTTATGTTTTTTAATAATACAAGTTCTAAATGTGCTTTATGAGTAGTGCGTGACCCTAGGGTGGCAACACATACATTCTAAGTGATTTCAATGGGCCTTTCTCCATACTGATTGTTTTACACTGTTCAAATAATTATTTGCATTTTCAACAATTTCTGCATTTCCTGCACTCATTTGACATCATTTCCACACTGCCACGTAGGGCTGCACGATATGGGCAAACAATCTAGGCCTTATTTTTAACCAAATGTTGCACTTTAGAGCAATAACACTTGGGTTAACTATTGGAATTACGGAAATAGAATGATTATTCTAATTCTATAGTTAAAATATAATAGTGGGCACTTTGAATACAGTGTTGTTTGACATGACAATGAATGAAAATGCCAGGTAGGAGTTATTGTGACAGGGTAGGAACCAAAGTGTTGATAAGTGTTTCCTAGGGGACGCTATAATCTTTGGCTACATTGAATGTTCTCTTAGCTACGTTATGTAGCTAACATATTAATGCTTTGCATATTCTTCTTTGATTTAGAAGATACTATTGTACAAACAACATGCTGATTTAGGTCTACACCCTCACTGGTATTATCAGGCTGTATAGCTAGTTACGTTTGCTCTGACTTAGTACATTTATTAGTTCGCTAGCTAGCTAACTAGCAATTAGTGGCGAACAAGATTTAGGCCCAACTTGCTAAGAAAAGCCAAACACGCTGTTTGCAGATGTAAGAAACACAAACTAAGTGTAATTATAGAACGCTAGAGGATTTATATTAAGTAGTAAGTGAAAACAGCATCGTTGTACATTGTTGCATGTGCTGCATTTACCATGCAGACTGAAAGCAAGTGTCTCGTGGTCGAGGAACAACAAATGCGCTCCTTGAGTGACAGGGGGCGGGGCTAGGTCTGTGTGGAAAGCGGCATGGAGAGAGAGAAAGCGCGGAGAGAGATGACTCAAGTAGCGAAGTAAACTATAAAAATGGACGTTACACACGGCGTATCACATTTAACAAACCAAAACATTCAAATACCGTTATAGAAGGCAAAGTAAAAACCCAAACCGGTCCGTGCATCAGTACCGGTATATCGTAAAATACGGAATACTGCCCAGCAAAGGGTCTAAGGTAACCACAGCAACCACTGTACACCTCTACTGAAACAATGACAACAGCACACACCTGTCTGTGTCGGGGAAGTCCATCCCCAGTAGAATGCTCTCCTGTTTGTTACTGAAGGTGGAGACTACGATCAGATACCGCACCCTGACTGGACTCACTGACTCCAACCTCACCGCCTGCATGGAGATGGGGAGGTGGGAGAGAAAGGAGGGATAAGGGACGACATGTACAGGTAGGGTTGAGACAGGGATAAAGGGCATTTATACACTGAACAAAAATATAAAACACAACATGCAACAATTTCAAAGATTTTACTGAGTTACAGTTTATATAAGGACATCAGTAAATTGAATTAAATTAATTAGGCCCTAATCTATGGATTTCACACGTCTGGGAATACAGATATGCATCTGTTCGTCACAGGTACCTTAAAAAAAAGGTAGGGGGCCTGGATGAGAAAAGCAGTCAGTATCTGGTGTGACCACCATCTGCCTCATGCAGCGCAACACATCTCCTTCACAGAGTTGATCAGGCTGTTGATTGTCGCCTGTGGGTGACATGTCTGGTGAGTATGCAGGCCATGGAAGAACTGGGACATTTTCAGCTTCCAGGAATTGTGTACAGATCCTTGCGACATAGGGCCTTGCATTATCATGCTGAAACATGAGGTGATGGCGGTGTATGAATTGCACAACAATGGGCCTCAGAATCTCGTCACGGTATCTCTGTGCATTCAAATTGCCATCGATGCACTTGTGTTTGTTATCCGCAGCTTATGCCTGCCCATACCATAACCCCACTGCCACAATGGGGCACTCTGTTCACAACGTTGACATCAGCAAACCGCTCGCCCACGTCTGCCATCTGCCCGGTACCGTTGAAACCGGGATTCATCTGTGAAGAGCACACTTCTCCAGTGTGCTAGTGTCCATCGAAGGTGAGCATATGCCCACTGCAGTCGGTTACGACGCCGAACTGCAGTCAGGTCAAGATCCTGGTGAGGACGACAAACATGCAGATGAGCTTCCCTGAGTGTGTGTATAAATTCTTCGGTTGTGCAAACACAGTTTCATCAGCTGTCCGGGTGGCTGGTCTCAGACGATCCTGCAGTTGAAGAAGCCGGATGTGGTCCTGGGCTGGCGTGGTTACACGTGGTCTGCGGTTGTGAGGCCGATTGGACGTACTGCCAAATTCTCTAAAACGTTGTTGGAGGCATCTTATGGTAGAGAAATGAACATTCAATTATCTGGCAACAGCTCTGGTGGACATTCCGGCAGTCAACATGTCAATTGCGCGCTCCCTCAAAACTTGAGACATCTGTGGCATTGTGTTGTGTGACAAAACTGCACATTTAATGGCCTTTTATTGTCCCCAGCACAAGGTGCACTTGTGCAATGATCATGCCGTTTACCCTTTACGGGATCGGTGTTCCGTATACGGGACGGTTGAGCTAACGTGTGCTAATGTGATTAGCATGACTGTTGTAAGTAACAGCAAACTTTCCAGGACATAGACATGTCTTATATGGGCAGAAAGCTTAAATTCTTGTTAATCTAACTGCACTGTCCAATGTACAGTAGCTATTACAGTGAAACAATAACATGCTATTGTTTGAGGAGAGTGCACGACAACAAAAAACGTATCATGGCAACTGGTTTGATACATTCACCTCTGAAGGTATATAATGTACTTACATTCAGTAATCTTGCTCTGATTTGTCATAGTTTTGTTTGATAAAATCAATTTGTATATTTCAAATGTAGGAACTGGGTTCTACAGTTTGAACCCCTCCTGTCTCTGGCTCCACACCCACCCCCCGCCCGGCCATCTAGATGTGTGAAAGTTAGTGTATAAGCTAATGATCCATCATGTATGACATTCCTGGGAGTGTATAAACTTACATGTTGTATTACCATATCATTTTTGTATGTTCTCTATAGTTATGTACTTGAAAATGTATCAATTGACCAATTCGGCATATTTGGGCATACTTGATACAAAATAGTCCAGTATTGAAATGCTTCACTGGATCAATCTGAAACTTTGCACACACACTGCTGCCATCTAGTGGCCGAAATCTAAATTGCGCCTAAACTGCAATATTAATTTTTTATTTAGTCATTTAGCAGACGCTCTTATCCAGAGCGACTTACAGTTAAGTGAGTGCATACATTTATATTTTTCATACTGGCCCCCCGTTGGAATCGAACCCACAACCCTGGCGTTGCAAACGCCATGCTCTACCAACTGAGCTACATCCCTGCCGGCCATTCCCTCCCCTACCCTGGACGACGCTGGGCCAAATGTGCACCAACCCAATGGATCTCCCGGTCGCGGCCGGCTACGACAGAGCCTGGATTCGAACCAGGATCTCTAGTGGCACAGCTGCGCCACTCGGGAGGCCATATTGGCCACACTCTTGGCATTCTTGGCATTCTCTTAACCAGCTTCATGAGGTAGTCACCTGGAATGCATTTCAATTAACAGGTGTACCTTTGTAAAAGTTAATTTGTGGAATGTCTTTCCTTCTTAATGCGTTTGAGCCAATCAGTTGTGTTGTGACAAGGTAGGGGTGGTATACAGAAGATAGCCCTATTTGGTAAAAGACCAAGTCCATATTATAGCAAGAACAGCTCAAATAAGCAAAGAGAAATGACAGTCCATCATTACTTTAAGACATGAAGGTCAGTCAATACGGAACATTTCAAGAACTTTGAAAATTTCTTCAAGTGCAGTCGCAAAAACCATCAAGTGCTATGATGAAACTGGCTCTCATGAGGACCGCCACAGGAATGGAAGACCCAGAGTTACCTCTGCTGCAGAGGATAAGTTCATTAGAGTTACCAGCCTCAGAAATTGCAGGCCAAATAAATGCTTCACAGAGTTCAAGTCACAGACGCATCTCAACATCAACTGTTCAGAGGGGACTGTGTGAATCAGGCCTTCATGGTCAAATTGCTGCAAAGAAACCACTACTAAAGGACACCAATAAGAAGAAGAGACCTGCTTGGGCCAAGAAACATGAGCAATGGACATTAGACCGGTGGAAATGTGTCCTTTGGTCTGGAGTCCAAATTGGAGATTTTTGGTTCCAACTGCCGTGTCATTGTGAGACACGGTGTGGGTGAACGGATTATCTCTGCATGTGTAGTTCCCACCATAAAGCATGGAGGAGGAGGTGTTATGATGTGGGGGTGCTTTGCTGGTGACACTGTCTGTGATTTATTTAGAATTCAAGGCACACTTAACCAGCATGGCTACCAGAGCATTCTGCAGCGATACGCCATCCCATCTGGTTTGGGCTTAGTGGGATTATCATTTGTTTTTCAACAGGACAATGACCCAACACTCCTCCAGGCTGTGTAAGGGCTATTTTACCAAGAAGGAGAGTGATGGAGTGCTGCATCAGATGACCTGGCCTCCACAATCCCCTGACCTCAACCCAATTGAGATGGTTTGGGATGAGTCGGACCGCAGAGTGAAGGAAAAGCAGCCAACAAGTGCTCAGCATATGTGGGAACTCCTTCAAGACTGTTGGAAAAGCATTCCAGGTGAAGCTGGTTGCGAGAATGCCAAGAGTGTGCAAAGCTCTCATCAAGGCAATGGGTGGCTATTTGAAGAATCTCAAGTATAAAATATATTTCGATTTGTTTAACACTTTATTGGTTACTACATGATTCCATATGTGTTATTTCATAGTTTTGATGTCTTCACTATTATTCTACAATGTAAAAATAAAGAAAAACCCTTGAATGAGTAGGTGTGTCCAAACTTTTGACTGGTACTATATGTGTAGGTGGATGTTACTAGCCTGAGTCTGGTGTGCTATCGTGCCAACACCTTGTCATGCCAAACAGGTTTGGGTTTGACAATGAGTAATGGAGTTGGCAAGAACACAAACAGATCTGGGACCACCAGGCTAGGATGTTACATGTTGGAGGTGTTTAAGGGTGAGTTACCATCCTTTCTATAATGTAAAGGCACTTTGAGACCTAGTGAAAAGGATTACATGAATGTGACCCATTAGTAGAAGCTTTTAACATGACATTACTCAGTGCTCCAGGCATCACGCCTGTTCTAGTCATGCTATGGGCCCTGTGTAGCTCAGTTGGTAGAGCATGGCGCTTGCAACGCCAGGGTTGTGGGTTCAATTGGGCCAGTATGAAAAAATAAAACAATAAAAAATTATGCACTCACTAACTGTAAGTCGCTCTGGATAAGAGCGTCTGCTAAATGACTAAAATGTAAATGTGTTGTAACAGAGGTGGTTTGGTGAACCACGCAACAGTGATGAGTAACCTTGCCTGAGACCTGAAGACTTGCTGATGCCCAGGCATTATCTAAGCACAAACACAGTGTTGTGGTGTGCAGACTGCAGATGACCCAAGTTTAAACCCAGTCCTTCACACAATGCCTGTCCTATCCATTGTATGCTTATTCTATACATTCTACCTCTGGGCATGTGACTGCTGACAGGTCTCACCAGTTTGATAGTGTCCTCTGGTCTTAGTAGTGACACCATGGCGTGCAGCTGTCTGTGCTGTGTGTCTGAAGCTCCGCCCCCCAGCTTCAGGGGTGAAAGTGAGTGATTGGGCGATGTCTCTTCATGTGGCCCCTCCCTCTCTCCCTCTTCCAGGAGAAGGACGGCCCCTTTGACCAGAGCAAAGCTCTCTCTGTTATGGAGGATGGAAGACTGAATTATTACTTTGAAAGATGTTTGCAATGAAACTTCCATATGATCACATCCAAACTACAGTGCATTCGGACCCCTTGACTTTTTCCACATTTTGTTACGTTACAGCCTTATTCTAAAATGGATCAAATTGTTTTTTTCCCCCTCAATCTACACACCATACCCCATAATGACAAAGCAAAAACAGGTTTTTAGAATTTTTTGCACATTTATGAAAAAAACTAAAACAAAAAAAAAGAAACCCGGAAATATCACATTTACATAAGTATTCAGACACTTTACTCTGGCTGGGCCACTCAAGGACATTCAGAGACTTGTCCCGAAGCCACTCCTGCGTTGTCTTGGCTGTGTGCTTAGGGTCGTTGTCCTTCGCCCCAGTCTGAGGTCCAGAGTGCTCTGGAGCAGGTTTTCATCAAGGATCTCTCTGTACTTTACTCCGTTCATCTTTCCCTCGATGCTGACTAGTCTCCCTGCCGCTGAAAAACATCCCCACAGCATGATGCTGCCACTTCCATGCTTCACCGTAGGGATGGTGCCTGGTTTCCTCCAGACGTGATGCTTGGCATTCAGGCCAAAGAGTTCAATCTTGGTTTCATCAGACCAGAGAATCTTGTTTCTCATGGTCTGAGAGTCCTTTAGGTGCCTTTTGGCAAACTCCAAGCGGGCTGTCATGTGCATTTTAGTTAGGAGTGGCTTCCGTCTGGCCACTCTACCATAAAGGCCTGATTGGTGGAGTGCTGCAGAGATGGTTGTCCTTCTGGAAGGTTCTCCCATCTCCACAGAGCAACTCTGGAGCTCTATCAGAGTGACCATCAGGTTCTTGGTCACCTCCCTGACCAAGGCCCTTCTCCCCTGATTGCACAGTTTGGCCAGGCGGCCAGCTCTAGGAAGAGTCTTGGTGGTTCCAAACTTCTTCGATTTAAGAATGATGGAGGCCACTGTGTTCTTGGGGACTTCCAATGCTGCAGACATTTTTGGTACCCTTCCCCAGATCTGTGCCTAGACACAATCCTGTCTCGGAGCTCTACGTCAATTCCTTCGACCTCATGGCTTGGTTTTTGCTCTGACATGCACTGTCAACTGTGGGATCTTATATAGACAGGTGTGTGCTTTTCCAAATAATGTCCAATCAATTGAATTTACCACAGGTGGACTCCAAATCAAGTTGTAGAAACATCTCAAGCATGATCAATGGAAACAGGATGCACCTGAGCTCAATTTAGAGTCTCATAGCAAAGGGTCTGAATTTTCGAGTCTCATAGCAAAGGGTCTGAATAGTTATGTAAATAAGGTATCTGGTTTTGATTTTTAATAAATGTGCAAAAATGTCTAATTAAATCAATTTTAGAATAAGGCTGTAACGTAACAAAATGTGGAAAAGGGGAAGCGGTCTGAATACTTTCCAAATGCACTGTATATATACAAATTTAATTCACAACCCAAAACTAAAAAACACAGTAATCTACCTTTTCTGAAGTCTCCCTCTTCTTGGGATGCTTTCATCCTTCAAAAAATTATATGAAAGATGATTAATTTACTAACACAAACTCCTTAGCCCTGTGGCGTAACTACATCGTCACAGGCCCCTGTGCTAGATTTAACAGTGAGCCCCCAATGTAAATCAGAAGAGCAACTGAAAGTCAACAGACCAGGTGAACTAGAAAGACATTCACACTTACAGGTGGCCAAAAATAACTAACTGAAAGCCACGCACCCCAATAAGCCACACCTCCAAATCCTTGCTACAATATCATTGGACAGTATTTGCTTATTTCCTAGCACTCTTTGCACACACAAAACATTTTTTTTGTAACTGTTCAGTGAGGTTTGTTATGTGAACCAAATAGATTTGTCATCATAAATGTTTGGGTATTAAAAAATATATAATTACGAAGAACCATGACTGGGATGTTTTGTTATGCAAATCACTTGTAGGTCCATCTTTCAGTGTCTAATAGCATGAGGTATATTGAGAACAACACGATTGACTAATGATTGGCCCCACATTAAATGACTAGGGGGTCCATGCGAAACTTGATATTGAGAGCTTGGCGTCCGCCACTGCCTTAGCCTGAGTGTTTGTGCCATCATGCCAACTCTCTGTAAATCATTGTCATGCCAAACTTCACTTGACAATGACAGCAATGTAGTTCGCAGGAGCACAAACAGATCTGGGACCAGGCTATAACCAATTTACTTTTTACTGTGTAAATCTACAATCTGATAAATATACCATCTTGTGTCACATATTGAAGTCTGCTGATTACAGAGTGATAAACCTCTTTAATTATAGAGTGCAGGGAGAGAAAGAATAAGGAAGAGGAACAGAAAAGACAAACAGGGAGGGAAAAGTGAGAGAGAACAGAATGTATGAGAGAGGGGTAGCTGCAGTATCAAGGTGTGAGTGAGTGAAACTTGAGACAGTAACATAAGGGTTATTCCTCACGAAACCAGGACAAGAAAATACCATGGTTTTTGAGATTTTCACAAAATGTCATCCATAGAATGTTCCTTTGGAGAAAGGATTGTTGACATATATTTGACATTTATATCTAAAAGCATAATTGAGAAATTATTAATCAAAGTTGGCATATTTATGACACCTTGGCCTTACCCATGCCTCCTTTAAGACTCCATAATGTTTCATCTGTAGGAGCCACAAAGCAGAAATTGGTGTCATATGAAGGTTTATCGCTTGCTCTGTAAAATCAGTAGTATTTTGCTTTCAATAACAATTTTTGTACATTAATTTATTAACATTGAAAAATATAAACATGAATATTCAAAATATGCAATTTTTTTATTTTTCTATAGATATTGTTGAACATAATATACTCTACGGGCAAATCAAAGTTCCAGAGTTCCCTCTCTGCTACTTTTAAAGTTATGGCCCATTTTAAACAGAGAAATTGGCATAGTAGGCAATGTAACCAATCACAGCCCTCCTTTTACTTGTATCATTGCACATCCTACAAATCACCAGCAGAGTGAATCAAATGTTATATTCACGCTGTTGGTAATGCTTACAAATTTAAACACAACTCTAAAAGTAACAGAGATCCCACTCTGGAACACTGATATGCTGTAGAGTATATTATGTTCAACAATATATAGAACAATTTGCCAAATGAAAATGTGTATACTTTCTATATTCATGTTTATACATTTCATTACCTCAAATTAATTTAAAGAAATGGTTATTTAAATGGGAAAATACTACTAATATTTCAGAGCAAGCGGTAAAGCTTCATATGACACCCATTTTTGCTTTGTAGCCGAATCAGATGAAACATTCTGGATTCTTAAAGGAGGCGTGGGTAAGGCCAAAATGTCAAATATTCAAACTTCAATTAATTATGTCTCAATTATGCGTTTAGATATTGTTAAAATGGCCAGCTTCAGTCAGCTGATTCTAGCCATCCCATCTGGTTAGTTCTAGTCGGACAGCTCATTCTCCCATTCAGAGGACCCCCACTTTTGTTAGTGTCTTATCTGTCAAAGTCACACCAAATACTTATCACCAAATCTCATTCAGCCTATCAGTGGCGTTGATTCCAGGAACTTCGGTTTCAGTTAGTCTATGACCCCAGCACACTGTGTGGTCAGAAACGTGCTTTCCCCATCCTGATGAGCATTTCCACAGTTTCCCTCCTGCTCAACTTTTCCTCCTTGTGTGTCATTTATGTGGAGCTAAGTCTTGTGGTCTATTGTGTAGAATTACTGTGTGTTAAGTTTGTTAGCTAGCTCGCGCTCCCCTAGCATTGGAATGCATGAGCATTTTAGCATGACTGTTAGCGATTAGCAGTTTATTAGCATTTCTCCTTTATGGTGCTAGGCTATTTTCTATTATATATATCACTCATGCTCATTGTATTTATATTATGTATACATTTCAACATTACTGTAATGTTTATTTGAGCACATTTGCCTGAGTTTCATGTGTACAAGTCCAATAGGTTGTTTAGTCTATTGCCATGTGACTAGGCCTTATGCCTGCTGCAGTGTATAGCCCTTGCTGTTTTATACTTACCTGTGCTAGCATATACAGCCATGTCATTCATATTATAGCAGTGCTATAGCCTAAGTTTTCTTTCTCCGCTTTCCTTTCAGAACCACATAGTTAATGTCAGTTCTCACTGGACATGATTCTCAGTTATCTGAACCATGGGTGGTCAGATGTGTATGTGATGTGTGAATGTGGACATCTTCTTCCATTAAACTCCCCTTAACCTGGACATCCGCCTCATCGTTGTTCTGACCGGATATTCTGTAGTGGTTGCTACCGGCCATAAGCCAGCACCTAAGATTTCTTATTACATTCATGGTCCTTCGATTCTCTACAACCCTACCCCCTATTTTTCATGGTCCTTCAAGCCGGAGCCAGTAACTGCTACAGCCCAAGGATGCCAGTTAACAGAGAATATCCTCCACAAGATGTGGTCCGTCCGCGCCGACCAGCTCACCTGCCACAATATCTCGACAATTACGGTGATGGCTACCTCAAGGCACAAACTACCACACACATCCACATACTACTCCTACGAGGGAGAGCAGCTAGAGGGTTTTCTTGAGCACTTGAGACGGGATATACTGCAGTCAAAGTGCCATTCTTCCCATTCAACAACTCCTCACCGGTCCAAGACACCACCCAGGCTGACTAGCAGAATAGAGGGCAGAGCCTCAGCCTTTTCATTGGTTGCTAATTCACCGGGTTCGCACCTCAGGCTAACCTCGACCAGAGATCGCCAAGATCAGCGTCGAACCTCAGCCAGAGATCACCGGAATCAGCGTGGACCTGAGCGTGGACCGCGTTTACACAGCCAGCGTGACGAGATTGATGAGCTCATTGAAGCAGTCCGGAAGATGGAATGTTCCTACAGTCCACCCGACCACCGTCGCCAGTACTTACCTGATGGACACTCCCAGTTGTCACCTGACCGTCTCACCCAGTCCTTCAACAGTTCTCTCCTCTTACAACTGAAAGGCGTCTTAGAGGAGAACAGGGACCTGTGCCACCAAGCTGCCCAAGAAGTTGATGACATCATCTCAGAGATCATCATGCAACAGATACTACACCAGAAGCGCCAGAATGAGGTTCTGTGGTGCCAGCGCAACCAGCTCATTGACGCCAGAAAATGCTCGAGACGCAGCGCCGTTCCACATCAGCTTCACCATTAGCCCCGGTCTCGGATCAGACCCCTGCTGTAGAGTCCCTCACAGCGGTGCTACAGCTTTCTCCAGGGCCAGAGGAGCTACCAGAGCTCACCCTGGCAGAGCACCCTACCACTGTGCTCAAGCCGACCCCAGCCGAGCAAATCCAGACAGTTCCGTGAAAGGAGCTGCAGTTAGTAGTGGGGCCTACTACACCGGCTCCTGCCATGGAGCTTCAGCTCACCACTCCCACAGCTGTGCTTCAACCAGCAACTGTCGCAGAGTCTCAACTGGTTCCCACAGTTGTGCCATCGCCGTCTCCAGTGACAGAGGTTCTGCCGACCCCTGCTCTGGACCCCAAGATTAATCCTTACCTCCCTGCCTGTTCCCGAGCAGGAAGACCTACAGCCTTCTCCAGGGATGGAGGAGATACCAGAGTTCACCCTGAGGGAGAACCCTACTCCAGCTGACACCTCTAAATGTCAGTTGGTCCATAATGTGGGAGCCCTGTCTGTAGCTGCTGAAGGCGCCAAGTCCAGCCCTGCCACTCAGACCTCTCCAGTCCTTGTCTGGTGGGATCTGCCTAGTCCTACCTTCGACGTCCAGCCTACTGCGGTCCAAAGACGTCTCCCTGCTCCTCCCTGGGAGCCCCCTCCAGTCTCTGCTGCAGTGGCTCGGTCCGTGTCTGCTGTCCAGGCCGTCAGTCCCTGCCTGGTGAAACCTGCCGTTCTCAGCCCTGGGGTTCTTGCTAGCCCATCCAAACTGTTTCCTGCTAGCTCCAGCCTTGGGAGACCCTCCTGACGTCCCCGTGGGGAACCCTCCTGGTTTCCCCGTGGGGTACCCTCCGGAACAAGGTGTTCAGTGACCTGTCGTAGGAGACACCTCACCTTCTGCCCTACTAGGTCCTCAGTCTATAGCCCCAGTAGGTCCAGAGTATCTTAGCCCTTAGTTCCCTGATCGCTTAGTGGCTTCACAGTTTTCTGCTAAGCTGGGTACCCAGTTTCCTATCCCAGTAGGCCCAGAGCTTTCTGTCCTGATAGTTCTAACGTTCCCTAGCTCACAGTCTGTAGCCCAGTCAGGCCCCAGGTCACTAGCTCTGTCAGGCCCCAAGTCAACAGCTCTGGGCGCTGTCAGTTTCTCCTGGACCCAGGGTCCAGCTCTCTCCCACCTTTGGGTCTTTCCCCCCCCTCTCTTTCAGTTGTGCAGCTGTCTCCTCTCCTGAGATCTTCGCCTGTTGCTGCTGTGGGATCCAGCTGATCTTAGTTCCCAGTGTGATGTGTGAATTTTGGCATCTTCTTCCATTAAACTCCCCTTAACCTGGACATCCGCCTCATCCTTGTTCTGACAGAGCATTCTGTAGTGGTTGCTACCGGCCTTAAGCCAGCACCTAAGATTTCTTATTACAGTCATGGTCCTTCGATTCTCTACAACCCTACCCCTATTTTTCAGATATAAATGTCAAATATATGTAAACAATCCAAAAGGTACATTCTATGGATTACATTGCTTATGGGGCTTTTTACATGGAAATGCCGACATCGGACATCCATGGACGTTGAAAAGTAGTTGAAATTTTGTCAGTCCAAATCTGAACCAATCATAGATATCTGTTTCACAAATGTGGACATTACAGTAAAGAAATGTACAGAAGAGTAAAGTTTAGTACAGTACATTACATTACAGTACTAGAGCACACTAGAGTAGAGTACAGTATAATTTACTGTTCTCTACTGTAATGTACTGAACTATACTTTACTGTGCTGTACTGTGATGCCCAAACTTGTGAAACAGATGTCTACGATTGGTAGGTGGTCACAAAACTGAGGGAGATTTTAGTGTCATTCTGTTACCAAACTTTACATCTGTTCTTCGAGTAAATATGTTTTTTAGTTTTAAAAAAATCTAGAAATTGTTAAAACTAGTCCTTGTGCATAGGGTTGTATGGTTTGTTTAACTTTGCAATCAACGGATTTTGTTTGTCATACTTTTTAAGTGAAAAATCGTCGTCATCGTCATTCTGTTACCGTGAAATTGCCCAAATGTATGTCAACAATCCTTCCTCCAAAGGACCATTTTATGGATTAAATTAAGTGAATATCCACCCCAAATTTTTTGTCCTGGTTTTGTGAGGAATCATCACACATTACCTGTTATTCAACTGACATGTCCAGACAACACACAATTAAAAAATTGTAGAGGATGGCCTGGAGAGGACAGCAGAGGAGCGTTGAGGGTTTGAAAGGAAGAGAGAAGGAGAAAAAATGAGTTAACAGTAGTAGAGATGACAGAGTAGTAGTATGCAGGGGGACGGAGGAGGGCAAAGTTATGTCTGCCTGTCCGGGGAAGCTGGGAACAGAAAAGTGAGAATGTCGCCTGATGTTTTGGCATACTCGTAACATACCAGCGAGGCCTTGGAAGTGACAAAGTTTAAATTAGCCTGTTAAAGTTGCTCTAAATGTTTAAAGAGAAGTGAAAGAGAAATACAGAGGGAGTGAGAGGAGACATGATATGGGGGGTGAGTGAGGTTATCCTTCCTCCAAAGGACCATTTTATGGATTAAATTTAGTGAATATCCACCCCCAGATACACTGTAACATGTGTATCACATAGTTTATGGCATGTTTGCCCTCTACTTAGTTATGTTATCTCTGCTTATCAATACAATAACTGCCTTGGCTACCAGCGAGCATAAAATACCCTTTACATTATCCAAAGTCTACAATGCTGTGATGATGATATCATCGCGAATGAATACACCAAGCAGGTTACTGGACAGACCCAGGCAAAGATTGTTGTTCATTAACCAAAGCAAATGGATTCTTGATAATAGGCTTGGCCAGTGTATCGAATCGCACACTGTAAAGCAGAGTATCATATGATGTGATGTGAAGTGAAGTGAAGGCGCTGCCATGGAAAAATAAATTGCTAGTAAAGCTGCATTGAGATATGTGTGGGGCTCGCGGGAAAGGGACTCACCGGAGCGGTGGAGATGGACGGTGACCGATGCAGGGTCAGAAGAGCCATGGCAAGGCACCGCTCGGTCGGTTTTTCACGCGCGCGGATCAAAACAAGAGGCGAGTGAAAGGCAGGGGTTCCCTCAAATGTGTGGGAGGGTGGGCTATAGGATGTATTCACACAAATCTGCAACGAAGTTGGAGCTGATTATTAAATACCAGTTTATAAAGATACAGTATTATCTGCAGACATAATGGATAGTGGAGGAGACAAATAGACATTTAACACGTAACGTTATAGGCATTGATGGAAGAGATAGCCATTGTAGTTACATGCAAAGCATTCCTTCACAACGACCACGTATGGTTAAGAAATGAATGTGCGCTGCACTGCGCCCGATCGCACATCAAACGCAACACATCTACAAAAAAAATAGAATGTTGCTACAATGAAACAATGTGGCTAACTAACTAGACGTTACTGAAAAATAGCAACATTTGAGACTCTAGAGCATGGAGTTAATTCATATGCTAGATGTCATATGGAAAACATGTAAAGCGTCAATTCAGTTTGAGTGGACAATCTGCTCTGTTGATCGTCTGCGAATCAACAAGCTGTTAGCTAACTAGCTATAGAAAGGCAACTGATCGATGCTAGCTAGTTAAAACCAAGGGTGAAAGGGATAACGTTAAAGATAAAGCAAGAGTTCCTCTTTTACCTTCCTCCGACAAAATGCCTCCTTCTGAAGCTTCTCCCTCACACGCAGTGAGCTTGGATAGCAGCTATTTTTAATCCTTCGCTTTGGCAAAAGTTATGCTCCACTCTGATATCCAAATTAAAGAAGAGTTTACTATTTAATTGAACCAGGAAGACATCGGCAAACTATAAGGAGGGGCATGGAGGATTGGTTTTCTTAAAGGGGAAATGGCAAGATTTCTATTATGAGGAATATCCTATAATCTCTCTTGATTTAGGTTGTTTTGCTTTTGTGAGTTATCTGCATCAATCCGGTCATTCTAGTTATTTCTAGTGTAATGGCAGACCCTGGCCGTGATCCCACTCTCTGAGGGTGTCTCAGGGGGAGTTAGGATATGCAAAAATCACATTTCCAATTCACACATCCGTATAATACACACTTGTACATGTGAAATAGGACAAATATAAGTACCCACCTGATTATTATATATTTTTTAGATCAACAACAAGGAATGGTTCTGGCATTATGGAAAGCAGAAAAACAAAACAAAAACAAATCAAAAGACAGAAATAGCTTTAACAGAAATAAGAGATCACAAAATTAAGATTTTAATATCAAATATGAATGCTGGCCCATGTTGACTCCAATGCTTCCCACAGTTGTGTCAAATTGGCTTGATTTCATGTGGGTGGTGGACCATTCTTGATACACACGGGAAACTGTTGAGCGTGAAAAAATCCAGCAGTGTTGCAGTTCTTGACACAAACCGGTGCGCCTGGCACCTACTACCATACCCTGTTCAAAGGCACTTAAATATTTTGTCTTGCCCATTCACTCTCTGAATGGCACAAATACACAATCCATGTCTCATTGTCTCAAGGCATAAAAATCCTTCTTGAACCTGTCTCCTCCCTTTCATCTACACTGATTGAAGTGGATTTAATAAGTGACAATAAGGGATCATAGCTTTCACCTGGATTCACCTGGTCAGTCTATGCCATGGAACGAGCAGGTGTTCATAATGTTTTGTATACTCAGTGTATAGGCACTAATGCTGCGTTCGTAACCAAGTGGGAGGTGGGAATTTACCAGTTGTGAAATCGTAAATACCAGTTGGATGCATTCACTTGCTTTGAATTTAAAGTTTTGTTGTTGCATTTAACTGCCGAAAATGTTGTTATCAAGGTAATTTCGTCAGAGGTCAGCATGTGGGTTAAGTGGGAGCTCATGTCATGTTCAAAACAACTGGGAACTGGGATCTCGGAGCTCAGAAATCTCCGACATCCAACTTCAGCGCGTTCAAGACAACTGGGAACTCAGAAAAAAACTAGCTCAGACTAGGAAAAATGGTAAATTCCCACTTCCTTCGAACGCAGCATTAAGCTACAGGGGATACAAATGAAAGTGGTATTTGAGACCTCTCTCTAACCAATTAATTGTGCACACCTAATGTTTTACGTGCTAGTGGGAACTAGGAAACTCTGGCATTTCTGACTTGCTAACTGGTTAAAATGCGGCACGTGTATAACTACAACCAGTTAGCATGTCCGACATTTCTGAGTTCTGACTAGCACGTAAATGCGGTATATGAACGCAGCAAAAGCATCCAAGAGAACTTCTCGTTTGGGCAAAAGACCGTCTTCCATCCTCTCTCCTCCTTGACCCGGAAACCTATAAGCCAGGGTTCTTCAATTCCGGTCCTGGAGGGCCGAAACACCTCTGTTTTTCATCCTCTCCTTCTAATCAGGGGCTAATTCAGACCTGGGACACCAGGTGAGTGCAATTAACTACCAGGTAGAAATAAAAAACAGAAGTGTTTCGGCCCTCCAGGACCGGAATTGAAGAACCCTGCTATAAGTGGTCGAGGAGTGTGTCATTTCGTTAGTAGGGTCGTCACTAGTTACCACAGCCACAAAGTTATAAACCCCGGCTATTTCTACAATTTATCTTCTGTAAATGTTATTTTAAACCTAACCTTAACCACACTGATAACCTTATGCATTACCCTAACCTTACATTAATACCAAAAAGCAAATGTTGTTTTCATGAATTTGTACGATAATAGCCCATTTTGACCTTGTGGCTGTGCTATCTAGTGGAAACCCCTTTAGTAGGCAAACAGAAGTGTCCTCTCCTCCTAAATCCTACCGCGGAAGACTTTTTAAATCTGCTTTTGTTTTGTCAGAGGAGAAAAACATGCACACGTTTAAAAACAATATGCTACTTATTGTTTTATCCATAAAAATGTCTTGCACAACTAACTTAATTTGTTTTTATCACTTTACACATTTATTTTGGGATCCACCCCTATAAACCTCATCTGCCTAATGACGCGGGAGTGGGAAGGGTTGCCAATAGTTACAACAGCCACTATTGGAGGAGAAGGTCAGAGAGGCGGGACCTCGGGCTTTCTCATCCAATAGGTTTTAAGAAGGAGGCGAGGAGAGAGGACGCAAGGAGTGTACAATTGAGAATCGAATGCAGTACTGCACATGCGCAATGTTGTTTGTCTTACACACTTCCTGGTAAGTGGTGCCACGGAGCGCGCTGTGTGAAGTGTCGCTTTAGTGCACATGTTGAAACGTAATTGTGAACACTAAACAATCAGCAAACTTAGCTACAACTGTAGGGAGATTCGGGCCATTATTTCAAGCAGGTCTTCTGACGTTTCCCGTCCTTTGGAGGATGCACACTGCTCAGAAGATCATGAAGGTTTTCATAACAAGACGCATCCCACAGGAGGGAATGAAGATTCTGTCACAGGCTGGAGTGTATGTAGCCAGCAGATCCGACTTGCTCGCTTACAGCTCCACTAGGGTCGGACAGCATTCCTGTGTATATTACAACACTGCAGAGCTGGCACAAGATATGGCTCGGAAAACATACCTCAATCCAGGGATGAGAAATGCCCCATTATCCCAACTGTTACACTGAGAATATTGAACGACTTCACATTTTTGGGAAACTGTCTTTTTCGTCCTCATGCTACGTAAAATAAGCCACAGCAGCCATTTTGGAATGGCAGTGTCAGCCAATCAGTTCATCTGTTGTTCAACGAGACCTGACATTCCATGATGGCTGCTGTTGCAACTAGGGAAAAGGGGATACCTAGTCAGTTGTACAACTGAATGCATTCAACTGAAATGTGTCTTCCACATTTAACCCAACCCCTCTGAATCAGAGAGGTGCGGAGGGCTGCCTTAATCAACATCCACAGGGAACAGTGGGTTAACTGCCTTGCTCAGGGGCAGAAATACAGATTTGTACCTTGTCAGCTCTGGGATTTGATCCAGCAACCTTCCGGTTACTGGCCCAACACTCCTACACCGCCAGGCTACCTACCGCCCATCTATCATGAGGATGAAAACTGCAGTTTACTTAAATCTTCTTGGTGTTGGGATAATGGGACAATTCGGAATGCTGTCCGACCCTAGTGCAGCTGTAAGCAAGCGGGTCGGATCTGCTGGCGAGAGTGTGGTAGCCTATAGCCAAGGACAACTAATATAGTCAAGTACATCTAAACTCCACAGAGTTTAGATATACTTTGCTAACTAGCCTAATTAGTTTTTCATGCGCTGTCATTTTTCATCTATTATGCATGCATGTGTCTGTGTGATGTCTACGGAGTTGTGTCATAATAGTGCTACTTAATTGTAGTGCTAGTCTACTTACTGCTGTATAAATGCATTGCACACACATATGAAGTGGAGGGTAATGTTACACCATGTGTTCTAAAAGAGAAAGTTCACTGGAGTTGTTTGTGACCTTTATTCCAGGTCACACGTTATAGCCGGTACTCTGAACTTGTAATAAGGATCTAAAGGCGTTATAACACTTACAAACATCTATGTAACATTTAATAAAGGTAACGTGGTATAATAAAGATTAAAGCTAAGGGTAAATTCATCTGTAAGGGGAAGGAAAAGAGACTGAAACCTTGAAAAAGCAGACAGACAATCCAGAATACATGGAGAATACTGTACTATGAAGGAAATGTTCTAAATTGTCTTTGACTCTCATCTTAATCTCTCCCCTTTTACCCCCATCTCCCTCGTTTCCATGGAAACAGATGTAAGGTTTCCCTGTGGGACTCAGATGAGCCTGTTCCAAGGGCGGAGCTTCTGAAGGGCGTGGCGGGGGCCCATGGGTTGCTGTGTCTCCTGTCTGACAAGATCGACACTGAAGTTCTGGACGCAGCAGGTACACTGGACATAACCTGGACCAGATGAACTCAATCAGCACCTCTCAGTATTTTCCAATATATGGAATTTATGAGGCTGCTAGACATGTATTTTACAGTATACAGTACCAGTCAAAAGTTTTAGAACACCTACTCATTCAAGGGTTTTTCTTTATTTTCAACCAGCTTCATGAGGTAGTCACCTGGAATGCATTTCAATTAACAGGTGTGCCTTCTTAAAAGTTAATTTGTGGAATTTCTTTCCTTCTTAATGCTTTTGAGCCAATCAGTTGTGTTGTGACAAGTTAGGGGCGGTAACTCTAATGAACTTATCCTCTGCTGCAGAGGATACGTTCATTAGAGTTACCGACTCGGAAATTGCAGCCAAAATAAATGCTTCACAGAGTTCAAGTAACAGACACATCTCAACATCAACTGTTCAGAGGAGACTGTGTGAATCAGGCCTTCATGGTCGAATTGCTGCAAAGAAACCATTACTAAAGGACACCAATAATAAGAAGAGACTTGCTTGGGCCAAGAAACACGAGCAATGGACATTAGACCGGTGGAAATTTGTCCTTTGGTCTGGAGTCCAAATTGGTGATTTTTGGTTCAAACCGCCTTGTCTTTGTGAGACGCGTTGTGGGTGAACGGATGATCTCCGCATGTGTATTTCCCACTGTAAAGCATGGAGGAGGAGGTGTTATGATGTGGGGGTGCTTTGCTGGTGACACTGTCTGTAATTTATTTATAATTCAAGGCACACTTAACCAGCATGGCTACCACAGCATTCTGCAGCGATACGCCATCCCATCTGGTTTGGGCTTAGTGGGACTATCATTTGTTTTTCAACAGGACAATGACTCAACACACCTCCAGGTTGTGTAAGGGCTATTTTACCAAGAAGGAGAGTGATGGAGTGCTGCATCAGATGACCTGGCCTCCACAATCCCCCGACCTCAACAAAGTTGAGATGGTTTGGGATGAGTCGGACCGCAGAGTGAAGGAAATGCAGCCAACAAGTGCTCAGAATATGTGGGAACTCCTTCAAGACTGTTGGAAAAGCATTCCAGCTGAAGCTAGTTGAGAGAATGCCAAGAGTGTGCAAAGCTGTCATCAAGGCAAAGCATGGCTATTTGAAGAATCTATATAATATATTTAGATTTCTTTAACACTTTTTTGGTTACTACATGATTCCATGTGTTATTTCATAGTTTTGATGTCTTCACTATTATTCTACAATGTAGAAAATAGTACAAATAAAGAAAAACCCTTGAATGAGTAGGTGTTCTAAAACTTTTGACCAGTAGTGTATGCGTTGTATGATAGTTCCCACTCCGTCTTCTCCTAGCACGTAACTATTGATTTGTGTCCAGGGCCAAACCTGAAGGTGATAAGTACCTTGTCTGTCGGATTTGACCACATGGCCATGGATGAGATCAAGAAACGGTAAGACTAACTATCAACTAAGTTGTATAAACAAATGCCTTAACCTCACATCTAAGTCAGCAACTCTCATTGTGCCATCCTCTCTGTGTTCTGTGCAGAGGGGTGCGTGTGGGCTACACTCCAGACGTCCTGACTGATGCCACAGCGGAGCTGACCGTCGCCCTGCTCCTGGCCACAGCTCGGCGGCTACCAGAGGGCGTGGTGGAGGTGAAAAAGTCAGTGCCTAATAAACACACAGATACATTAGACTCCAGCTCCAGATGATCGCTCTGACATGTTGTACAGTGACACTTTATGGATATGTTGCCTAAACAAATGTCTATCTAAAATGAATATGAGTACAACAGAATGTGTCCTCAGTTCCCTCTTTTTAATCTCTCTCTCCCCCTCTCTCTCCCCCTCTCTCTCTCTCTCTCTCTCTCTCTCTCTCTCTCTCTCTCTCTCTCTCCAGTGGAGGCTGGAGCACCTGGAAACCTCTGTGGTTGTGTGGTTATGGTCTGTCTGGCAGCACTGTTGGTGTCATCGGACTGGGACGCATAGGTAGAGCGACAGTGATTGCTTGATTGACTTACTGGATTCTGTGACTCCTGCCCTTAGGCATGAGGTCCATACAATCCATATAGTAGCTGAAAGGGCAGGACAAACGGGCTTATTCATTGATTGATTGTCTGGAGTCAATGCTGTTTTCCCTCAGGTATGGCCATAGCCAGGAGGCTGAAACCATTTGGAGTGAAGAGGCTCCTGTACTCTGGAAGAACTGCCAAATCATATGCTGCTGAAGTGGAGGGAGAATACGGTGAGCAGGAGTGGAAGGGCTAGGGAAAACAGGAAAGTATGAGATAGAGGGTGAGAATCAGATTAGATGTTTATTTGATTGTTTCTTCACATTTTACATTTACATTTTAGTCATTTAGTAGACGCTCTTATCCAGAGCGACTTACAGTTAGTGAGTGCATACATTATTTAATTTTTTCATACAGGGGGACTGTACGTTCACCTTCCTCTCTCCTCCCCTCCTCTCTGTTGCAGTGCCCTTGGACACGCTGGTCTCTGAAAGTGATTTTGTTGTGGTGTCCTGCGCCCTTACACCAGAGACCCAGGGGCTGTGTAACAAGGACTTCTTCTGCAAGATGAAAAACACTGCTGTCTTCATCAACACCAGCAGGTACTCCATTAAACACGTTGAGCAGTGCCAAACCAACCACACGGACTGGGTTTTGAAATGAACACACTGTGTGTGTGTGTTATAGGGGTGCAGTGGTGAATCAGGAGGATCTGTACCAGGCTCTGTCCAGTGGTCAGATAGCCTGTGCTGGGCTTGATGTCACAACCCCAGAACCACTCCCCACCGACCACCCCCTCCTCACCCTCAAAAACTGTGGTGAGTTAATGGGGTCATGAGAGAAACAGAGGGAGGAAGGCAGTTTACTGAGGCATCTCTGTTGTGTTGTGTTGTCTAATGGTTTCTCTCTGATCATTGTTGTGATGTTTCCAGATTAATCAATCATATTAAATATTCTCATTAAAATCAACCAGTTGTTTTGCGACCAAATGTCTGCAGTGCGATCATGTCCCTGCTAATACATTTCCCTCCTCTCTCTACCTGCAGTGGTTTTACCCCACATTGGCAGTGCCACCTACTCCACACGTGGCGTCATGGCAGAGCTGTCCGCCAACAACCTGCTGGGAGGCCTACAGGGCACAGACATGCCCAGCGAACTCAAATTCTAGTGCTGCTCTACAACTACTCAACTATGCCTCTGTCCTCCTTAGAATGATCTTTGTCACCCAATCAGTAGTCATTACCAGGAAGGTTAGAGCCGTAAGTGAAAAGGAAATACATCTGTGTTAAGAGTATTGCAGTTGTATTAACATGCTCTCCTAACATGAAGGTCAACTTTTGCCTCTTGCTCTTCGATCTTACAATGTTTATAAGAAATAACTAATTTGTGGTATGTGGCTCGGATTTTGAAGGAGGAAGTGTATAGTATTAGCGTTTTGAGAACATGCCTTCGCCCTCTCTAACAGCACTCCGAAGGGTCAGCCATGGCTTCCTTTTAAGACGTAGATGAGCACTACAATGAGTGCACACACTACTAATTCATTACAGTGGTCTTATGAAACACTTTCTGTCAAATGTAATTGTACAAAATACTTAACTAAAATAGTAAATTAGTAGTTGTGATGGTAATGTTCTCTTGTTCTCATTCCAGTTGAGTTGTATGTTTAACATATTGAGATGGATCTCAGTTGTCTAGTTGTGCATAATTCTAAGATAAACACTCCATCTCCAATTAATTTGTTTCAAATTCTATGGTAAAACACTCCATCTGCAATCATTGTCTGTTTCAAACCAGCTGACCACGCCTGATATTCCCCTCTAACATACTGTCATTCTGGTTTTGTTTTTTAACAAAGCTTTATGTTCAATGTAGTAATGTGTGAACATATTATTTTCCCCATAAAAATTATTCTAGATACTTGAGTAAATTAACAATGAATAAAGTTACCAGAATAGATCATTAAAAGACAGTAGTCAGGGATCAGTGTGGTTCCAATGTAGTTTATTTCCATCACTCTTCAATAGTGATCTTACTGAAAAATAGTGTGTGATGTAATGCATGGTAAAGATTCTCTCAAAGAGTTCCATTCTCTCCCTACATGTTCTATGATAACACGTTGCATTTTATGTAACAGTCATCTTCTAGAGTAGACAGTACAGTACATACAGTGCATTCGGAAAGTATTCAGACCCCTTCCCTTTTTCCACATTTTGTTAGCTACAGCCTTCTTCTAAAATGGATTAAATAAATGTTTTCCCTCATCAATCTACACACAACACCACATAATGACAAAGCGAAAAACGTTTTTTTTGAAATATTTGCCAATTTATAATTTTTTAAAAACAGAAATACCTTATTTACATAAGTATTCTGACACTTTGTTATGAGACTCAATATTGTGCTCAGGTGCATCTTGTTGCCATTGATCATCCTTGAGATGTTTCTACATCTTGATTGGAGTCCACCTGTGGTAAATTCAATTGATTGGACATGATTTGGAAAGGCACACACCTGTCTATATAGGTCCCACAGTTGACAGTGCATGTCAGAGCAAAAACCAAACCATGAGGTTGAAGGAATTGTCCATAGAGCTCCGAGACAGGATGGTGTCGAGGCACAGATCTGCGGAAGGGTACCAAAAAATGTCTGCAGCATTGAAGGTCCCCAAGAACACAGTGGCCTCCATCATCCTTAAATGGAAGAAGTTTTGAAGCACCAAGACTCTTCTTAGAGCTGGCCGCCCGGCCAAACTGAGCAATTGGGGGAGAAGGGCCTTGGTCAGGGAGGTGACCAAGAACCTGATGGTCACTGACAGAGCTCCAGAGTTCCTCTGTGGAGATAGGAGAACCTTCCAGAAGGACAACTATCTCTGCAGCACTCCACCAATCAGGCCTTTATGGTAGAGTGGCCAGACGGAAGTGGGGATGTTTTTCAGCGGCAGGGACTGAGAGACTAGTCAGGATCGAGGGAAAGATTAACAAAGCAAAGTACAGAGAGATCCTTGATGAAAACCTGCTACAGAGCGCTCAGGACCTCAGACTGGGGCAGGGGTGGCTTCGGCCCAGCCATAGCCCGGACTTGAACTCGATCAAACATCTCTTGAGACCTAAAAATAGCTGTGCAGCGACGCTCCCCATCCAACCAGAGAGATGAGGATCTGCAGAAAAGAATGAGAGAAACACCCCAAATACAGGTGTGCCAAGCTTGTAGCGTCATACCCTAGAAGACTTGAGGCTGTAATTTCTGCCAAATGTGCTTCAACAAAGAACTGAGTAAAGGGTCTGAATACTTATGTAATTGTGATATTTTTTATATAAATATGCAAAAATGTCTAAAAACCTGTTTTTGCTTTGTCAATATGGGGTATTGTGTGTAGATTGATTAGGAAAAAAGGCAATTTAATCTATTTTTAAATAAGGCTGTAACGTAACAAAATGTGGAAAAAGTCAAAGGGTCTGAATACTTTCCGAATGCATTTTATGTGCTTTCTAAAAGCATCAATTGTTTATGGGAACCTGTAACGGTCAACATTATTTAATTTTCTTTCATCAATGTAAAACAGTGCAAAAGTGGGCCCACTTTGTGGATTCAAGGGTGTCCACTTAACAATATTGTTTGTAACAAGCACCAGACCAACAACCCTGATCTGGCAGAACATTTTGAAATGGAAAATGTCAATGAGCTTTCTGACTGGTAGCACCGGCTATGTTTCACAACGTTTCCACCTGATTTCCCTGTCTCTCAAAGCAACGTGGCAGGCAGGTGGTTGTTCTGCCAGCGCAGACCGGTGGTCTTAGAATGTTTGTATAGGTGGGACGACTGATTGAAGCGTTTGCCACACTTGAGACAGGCGTAGGGCTTCTTCCCTGTGTGGACCCGGATGTGTTTCTTACAGTCTGTCAGGGTCAGGAAGGTCTTACAGGAGATCCGTCAGGCGTACTTCCTGGCCCCCTCTACTACCAGGATGTTGTGCTCCGTCAAGGCCTTCTTACATTTAGACAGTACATTCTCTGATGCTCTGGTGAGGGCAGGCCGAGGAGCAGCTTCACCCCCTACTGGACCGGAGGATGAAGAGGCATCCTGAGACTGGCTGTCTATCTGGCCTTCAGAGTTGGGGGTTACTTTAGGGGCAATGCGACAGTTAGCTGGCGCCCCTAAACTACCCCCTACTCCAGCTATGTCAGCCCTGGTGGTTCGGGAGAGGGAGGTGCTCAGACTGAGGCTGCCCAAGGTGCCAACATCTGGCCTGACTCCCCTTAGGAAGCCCCCTAGAATGTCCTGAGTCTGGGTGGGCTGGAGGATGAAGCCTTCGCTGAAACTGTGGCCATCGCCGGCGAGGAGCTGCTGGAAGGGGACAGAGGTTACTGGGAACATAAGGGAGGAAGAGGACGCAGAGCAGAAAGAGGAGGCGTTTGTTGCCTCTAAGCTTTGAAGTGACCTAACAGCCTCATTGTTTTCTGCCTGAGACTCACTGATGGTGGTGTTTGGGAGGCTGTCCTCTCCTAATGGCCCACTGCCAAGCTGACTTCTGGGGTTGAGAATGCAGGAAAGGCCCAGGTCTTGGTTGCTATCTAGGCCCTCGTTGTCAGACGACCCATCTCCTCCATCCATGTTGTCTTGGAGTGGGTCTGTCTCTGTCTGAGGATCGGAGCTAGATTGGGGGTTGGATGAGCTTGTGTCATCTCCCTTTGGGCTGAGTATGTCTTTCTCATCGTTTGCTGGCTCATCCTGATGATCACCAGTGTCCTCGGATGGGAATGGAGGATCACTGGACACACCTGGTGTGTCTGGATAGGAGGAGTTCACCTGCTCACTCTTCACCACTACATCCATCTTCTGATCCTCATCCTCTTCTCCCTCCTTTCCCACTTTCACTTTAAACACGATCCCTCCATTCACCAGAGAACCCTCTGTGTGACCCTCTCCCCCATCCTCCCGCGTCCTTCCCACAGTACTATCTGATTGGCTAGGCAGCTGTATCTCTTCTTGTATTACTACTCCCCCTGTCTAATACTTCTTCTCCACCTCCTCTACGCCTCCTCTCTCCAGGCAGAGGCCCTCGTCTGTCTTTAGGGAGTCAGAGGAGGGAAGCTCCTCACCCCCATTATTCCTAGTCACCCTTGGCGAGCCCTCCTCGTGATTCTCCTCAGAGAGCCTGCCCCCTTTCTGCTTGCTGTCCAGCCTCTCCTCCTGAAACACTTGGGGAGAAGAGTTATTGCGTTTGTGAAGACAGCATCTAGGGAAAGCTGCTTGTTGCTCAATGCCTCCATCCGCTCCAACCCCTCCATCCCTGCCTCCAGCCTGGCTAGCATCCGCCCCGGTCTCTCTGTTGTCGAGGCTCCTTTCCAGAGCTGATGTGACCAGGCTGAGCCCCAGCTGCTGAGCAGGACAGATCTCTGCTGCCTGGAGTTGACCCCAGTCATGACTGCTGAAGTAACCAGGGAAGTCCATCTCAGCCTGAGGATGAATATGAGGAATGGTCAAACTGAATGGTCAGGCAGAGACAAGAGTCAGTGTCACTGAACTGATGTAACTCCTGATAGATCTCATAAGCACTAAACCCAGACAAGCTTGGGTAATGGGTAACGAGCAATGGGCAGCTCTGTCACAATAGATGCAATGCTAGTAATAACAAAAACTATGATTGTCACGACTTCCTCCGAAGCTACCTCCTCTCCTTGTTCGGGCAGGCTTCGGCGTTCATCATCACCGGCCTTCTAGCCACTGCCGCTCCTCATCTCATCTCATAATTCCATTTGTTTTGTCTTGTTTATTACACACACCTGGTTCATATCCCCTCATCAGTACCTGTATAAGTGTTCCCTCTGCCCCCTTGTCTTTGTGTGTGATTGTTTATTGTGGAGGTTAGTTTAGCTCGGTGGAGCTCCTTGTATTTTGTATCGCCGGGATATTCACCCGTGTACCTTGTTGTTTTCCCAGTGCGCCTGATTTACGCACTGGAGTGTTTGACGCATTGCTGCGTACCGCTGTGTTTTGGGAATAAACCCTTTATTCTGTGATTTACCCTCCTGCGCCTGACTCCTTAAAAATCCCTCACCACAATGATGCAAATATCCTGATGCTCATGCCTGGAATAACCTATGAAAGTACCGCCTACTTTCTGGTGCCAGTCCCATAATGTTTTTGAATAGGCTTCTAGTTTATATAATCAAATTCATGAAGACGTGGTAATTTAAGATTTATGTAAAATTATATTCGTATTCGTGGATTAATTTACTTATACATGATGCCTTTCATGAAAGTTTTAGATTGCGTTTTGTTTCGAAAACCTTCATAAAAGTACATCTATCCACAAATACGAATATAATTTTACGTATATCTTAAATGACCCAATTTTCATGAATTTGATGATATAAGCTTGACATACATTCAAAAGCAGTATGGAACTTGCACCCGGAAGTAGGTGGGACATTCATAGGGTATACAAGGGCTATTCAACTACTGTATATTCTTAGGGAGGGGCAGATTTGAAAAAGGTTATTAACAGGGGGGCCAGACATTTTCTACATGGGATTACTCTTCCTAAAACCAGTATAAAAAACAATACACAAAGACAATTATAATCTTATAAAGCACTTTTATTAAATTAAATGTTGCTAAATTCAAATTGTTTAAATAATGGAACACATTTGTATTTATAACGCAGTTGACCTGCATCACATTAATTAATTTCCACTTTCCTGTCCGTTTTACATACATAGCTTGATCTTTTGTTTTTATTTACACTTAGGAAACCTTTTATGCATGGCATATCTCAGTTGACTAGCTTTTGCTGAGAAGTCTCTCCTCCCGAACCAGCAGAGAACGGGTCCCTATAACAAACTGCACCACCTCTGTGGGGACTTAAACTCCTCAAATCTCGTTGCAAAGCTTTCAGTTTATCTAAAAACTCCTACATCACGGGAGAGTTGAGCAGTGTAGGGAAATTGAGTGTTTTATTTGGGCTCAAATCAGAGGAGAAAATAACACATTTATTTAGAAAATATGTAAGTTTTTCAATCATCTCAATAACTATTTTATCCCTCCCATGTAGTTACAAATTAAGTCCATTCAACTGATTGAAGATATCACTCCCTAAACTCACATAGGCTGCTCTCTTAAGTGCATTATTACCTTTGCTAAGCCACTGAAAGTCATTATGTAAAAGAAGATCATGAAGCTCAGCAAACTACGAAACAAGCGATGTTGCAGGCTAGATGTTGATCGGATAAGGTTTATGATAGCCATGACTGAGTCCATCGTGTTTCTTAACTCACCGCTGAGTTAAGCACAAAGCACGCTCTGGTGTATCAGGCAATGTAGTGATCTCATCTGCGGTGAAAGAGACGATGGGCGGGCAGACAGACCCTGTACCCCCGTTAGCAGCTCTGATTGGCTGTAACTGGTAAATTGGGTGATATTGATCGACAGCACTTAATGGTTGGGATTGGGCGGTAGATTCTAACGTAGAGGGCGACGGAAGACGCAGGCCAAGATGTCGACACAAGTCCAGAGGATAGAATAGACGCCGAAAGGGAAAGGAGGGGGAAAATTGAGTCCTTTGAGAAGGCAAGAAACCGATGGTGGTTAGGAGAAATGCAGTATTATCATAAGGAGACGTATACTTGGATGAATGAGGAGGAATGGAGGGAAAAAGAGAGGCAGAGGAGGTCTAAGAGAGAGAGGGAGGAAGACTGTGAGTTTGAGTCGGGAAAAATGGCAGGAAAAGGGGAGAAGGTTTGTTAAAGAAGAGTGGTAGGAAATATAAGCAAAGTGAGCTGAAGACAGGAGGAGAAATGGAAGTGAATGAGGGTGAAGTATCGGAGGTGGTAGGTGTGGTGAAGTGTTCGGAGCCAGAGGCTTGCACAGAGGGTCAGGATAAAGATGAGTTTGTGACAGTAGGAGTGAAGTTTGTGGAAAAAGTGGATCCTTGCCTTTTGGCTGATCCATTTGTGGTTTCAAGATGGGTGAAAAAAGTGTTGGGTATAGTGGAATCGGTGAGGGTAACCGGAAGTGGTCTAGTGATAATTGTTTGTGTTTCTGTTGGGCAGAGGAAGAAGGCGCTCAGAGTTAAACAAATGGGGGAAAGAATTGTGAATTGTTTCGCTCTCAAGAAAAGGGCGCCATTGAAAGGAGTGATTACTGGGGTAGCAGTAAATGTAAAAGTGGATCAACTGAAGGAGAAGATTCCCGGTGTGTGTGATGCTCGTCGTTTGGTGCGACGCAAACAGGGTGGCGAGAGTGGGGAAACAGAGGAGTCATTGTCTGTTCTTTTGAGTTTTGAAGTTGAGTCTTTGCCTTATAAAGTGAAATTAGGATATATAAGTTATCCTGTGCGAGCTTATGTGCCGAGTACATTACGATGTTACAGGTGTCAAACTTATGGGCATGTGGCAGCAGTATGTAGGAGGGAGATTCCAAGGTGTGAGAAGTGTGCAGAAGGGCATGAGACAAAGGAGTGTGAAGCAGTGGGGAAAGTGGTGGTATGTGCCAATTGTAGGGGTGGCCATGGGGCTGGGGATCAGACATGTCCAGTGCGAGAGAAGCAGGTTGAGGTTTCCAGGGAAAGAGTAGAGAAGAAGTTGTCATATGCGAAGGCAGTGAAGAAAGTAGAGGAAGAGGGGTCAAGGGGGGGGGAGTGGTGAGAGTAGGAGATATGTACCAGTACAGTGGGATAGGCAAGCAAGTGATATATGTTTCAGTAAGATTGGATTTTTAGCGTTTATAGCAATGGTTATTAATTGTACTGCAGGGATGGAACGTAAGTCGAATAAAATTGAGGTTGTGGTGGCAGCTGCAGAGAGATATTTGGGTGTGCGAGACTTGACAGCAGAAGAGTTACAGGGAGTGTTAAGTGGTGATGTCCCATCATTTCAGGTTGAGGGCATGAGGTAGGAGTGAGTATATTTAAATAGTGGAGAAAGGTGGGGTTAATTATTAGTAATAGTTTTGAATTTGTGAGTGTAGTGTTAGATGGTAGGGTATTTCTTTGCTTTGTTTTATTTAATTTTTCAAGGAAAATAAAAGGGAGTTGTACTCCAGTCTAGTAGGTGGCGGTAATACAACAAATTGGATGCCAACCGCCGTTAAACCTCATTGAAGAAGAAGAATGGTCGGGATTTTATGGATATTCATGAGTTTCTGCATAGAACCCGTCGGGTGATTGGTTGAGCCTTCTTGAGTGCGTGCGTGACAAGGTGGAGAATTTCTATCGCCTCATGTCTGAAACCAGTAGTAACCACTTCAATGACAGTTAACATGAAATTAAAATACAAATCTGACAATAACATTGTCGCCGAGGAGGGCTTGCTAACTAGCTACAGTGTTTGATTCATATCAGTCATTTTCTTATAAAACAGCTCAGTTAGTGAATTCCTAATTCGCGACGTTAGCTAGACTCATGGGTTAGATATGATTCCACCATTGGCAACAACAACTGGCTCGTTTTCAGCCAAATATCTTAAACTCATAGCTAGTTTATCCGGTGACCACCGCATTTATAAGGATAGCTATTGACTGAAACGTAGCTAGCAAGCTGGCTCACACTGGCCATGCACTAGCCAACTAGCTAGCTAATCGTGGACACCAAAATAAACAGCAATCTAGACTAGATTTGGGAGCTCATGGGCACGCAGGCTATTTTAGCCAACTGGTTAGTCATGATTACACCACGGGCAACAATAACTGGCTACTAGTTTGTTTTCAGACAAATATTTTCAACTTATCCACTGTCCACTGCATTTAGGAGGATAGCTAATTACTGAAATGTATACTGAACAAAAATATAAAGGCAACATGTAAAGTTTTGGTCCCATTTTTCATGAGTTGAAATAAATATGCACAAAAAGCTTTTTTCTCTCAAATTTTGTGCACAAATTTGTTTACATCCCTGTTAGTGAGCATTTATCCATTGCCAAGATAATCCATCCACCTGACAGGTGTGGCATATCACAAAGCTGATTAAACAGCATGATCATTACACAGGTGCACCTTGAGCTGGGGACAATAAAAGGCCACTCTAAAATGTGCAATTTTGTCTCACAACACAATGCCACAGATGTCTCAAGTTTTGAGGAAGCGTGCAATTGGCATACTGACTACAGGAATGTCCACCAGAGCTGTTGCCAGATAATTGAATGTTCATTTCTCTACCATAAACCGCCTCCAATGTCGTTTTAGAGAATTTGGCAGTACATCCAACCGGCCTCACAACCGCAGACCATGTGTAACCACACCAGCCCAGGACCTCCACATCCGGCTTCTTCACCTGCGGGATCATCTGATGAGGGGGAGGGGGGGTGCTCAGGAGTATTTCTGTCTGTAATAAATAACTTTTGTGGGGAAAAACTCATTCTGATTGGCTGGGCCTGGCTCCCAAGTGGGTGGGCCTATGCCCTCCCAGGCCCACCCATGGCTGCACCCCTGACCAGTCATGTGAAATCCATAGATTAGGGCCTAATGAATTTATTTCAATTGACTGATTTCCTTCTATGAACTGTAACTCAGGAAAATCTTTGAATTTGCTGCATGTTAGCTAGCTAGATCACTGGCCAGGCAGTTGCCACGAACTAATCGTGGACGCATGACCTATTCTTTGATACATTTGGGTGCTCATATCAAGCAACACATACCAGACCGTTTGTGGAGGTGGGGGTCCCCCTTCCTACGGAAGGACATGTCGCTCCTAGACAGGTGCCCCGTTCAGAATCTAATCCCGCCCTCGTTTACTTTGTATCATTCGCTAAATTAATGAAGATGGCTCAGTTATCTTTTTACAAGGTGTTTATATAATGTATTGTCTGTATTCCCCTGACTGTTGTTTGTAATGTTTGTATTCTCCGTTGTATACTCTGTTTTTTCACTATTGTATATTTTGAATTGCTTTACAAAAAAACAAAAAAAGAAAGTATGTTAGCTACATTTACTAGCTATCGAGCTACTGAAATTGTAACAAACGCAAAAGAACAACAATTGGCTTACTTTACCTGAAAATAGTATTTAGCCTGCAGAAGATGTGTATGGTCGCCGCAGTAACCAGGGAGGGGGCGGGCCCAAACAACTAATCTAACAAAAACACGGAAGAACGCGGTGTCTCATCTGGGTGGCGTGGGGGTCATGGGCTCGTCTCGCCATCTGGCTGATCTACTGGCTTGCTCTTCATTCGTTCATGCATCCCTTCTTAAGTAATAATATATGAGACAATATTTTACAACCTTATCTGAAGAAAAAACCTGCATTTGAAATAATTGCATTGTCTAATGTTTACACTTATTACGTTTTGAATGAAATAGCCAGCTTCATGGTCAGAATGCTGGTGTCCTCCTCAAAAATAAGACAAGAGCGCCCCCCATTTGGCATATTCAGGTGTTGATGGTTGCTGTACTGCACTGCTTGAGAGTTATTCTCCCTTGCCTTCATGCTGCTGTGGAGTCCAAGGGGCAAGCAGTTATCTATGTGTGAAGCAAATTTGGCATACTACCCTCTACCAGCCTATTTGCTGTATATTGTATACCTGAGGATCTACAGAATATCTTAAACTCAAAACAAATAAATGACAGTTCTCAAGGGGTCTTGGCCAGTTTGGGCCTTGCTTTTTCAAGACATTTATACCAGATGATAATGAACAAAAACCATGCAATCAATATTTAAACACATCTTCCCTTTATTGCATGTGATGTCCAACAAAATTCCAATTACACAACTCTCATTCATTGAGGGACCATGGAAAAGATCTGCAAAAACACTCAAAACAAAAACACAATCAGATGTTTTTCTCTTATTGACCACTAAAAGGCAACCATTAAAAATAACAGATGACACGTCGATGACTACAAATTACAACATCTTAGTATTCAAGTGCAATGGGGGACAACGTAATGTCTCCATTATAGCCTATAAAGAAGTCTTCCATATAGGATCCATGATGGTGTTTAGCTCGCCGCTCGTCCCTTTGTTAACTGTGCCCCTGTTATGGTGATGTCCATAGTCCTTGATTCATTAAACTGCCTGAGTGTGGGAATACTGGAGGTAGATGGTCTCAAATGCTGTCCAACTTCTTCAAGATATATGGAGCTGTGTGGGGGCAAAGGAAAGCAGTAGTCAAACAAAACGTAATAACTTAGGCCTAGTGTAGTAAATTATCCATAAATGCTCCTTTTTGATTGAGGCACCGTTTATGGTCAAAAGAGCTATCGAAGACCTTGGGAATGCTATCTAGATTAATGACCATCATTTTCACGCAAAGACAAGAAAGCCGGCTCCCAGATCAAAGAGGGGAACCATGTTTAGGGGTCACTACCTGATGGATGATTTGTAAAGAGTCATGTCTAGTGATGCCATTGATTCTGTGTACACTCTCTTGTCGGAACACTGAGCATGTGAGTAAGGTGAGTGAGACATGCATTACAGTCCGTGCTATCCTGGATCCTTGGGACCTCCCTACCCCATTGAAGTTTACATTTTAAATGGTTAGTGTTAGGCAAGGATTATGTTTATGGTAAGGATATGGTTAGGGTTTAGGGATAGCACTGACCCATGTATTACACAATATATTGTGAGATAATGGCCGTGTTCGAGAGGTTCAAAAGCATAATGTATCATGGGTAAATTGTGACTGACTGATCTACAAATAATAATGAGTAGTTGTTTATGATGAAAGGTTCTTTGTAAATCAGTCAGTCGGCAGTCGCCTGCACTGCTGAACAAGCACAAAGTGTGCAATGTGAAGGCCGTTACTTACTGGCTCTGAGAAGGGCAATATAGATTAGAAAATTGCGCACGGACGAGATGACATCCTGTCGCATCTTCTTCTTCATCTCCTCTGGGTCCATTTTCGGCTCTAACCCCTCGAGTTTAAACATCTCGGCGTGGTCTGTAAAGGTTTTATACCCTACCCCTCACCTGGTTGTGATTTTATGGCTGAGGTTTTCCTGCAAGTTGTTATTATGCTGACCCTTTGGATTGATTCTCGGTTGCCGACGCGTGCTTGCTGGCGGAACCGTGACTGTTTAAACCGGAAATTACGTTTAAGGATTACTTTAAGTACAATGCCCGTAGAGGTACAAACTCTACGATGGAGGGAAGGCAAAGCAATAAATATTTATTTATTTACATTTTGACATTTTTAGTCATTTAGCAGACGCTCTTATCCAGAGCGACTTACAGTTAGTGAGTGCATACATTTTCATACTTATGAGGAATTTCCACTAACCCAAGATTTGCCTTTTTATCTATTTAAAAGTCTATCTAAAATATATATTTTTAGAGATTACTAACACTGTAAATAAAAAGAAAACATATTTTGGGATTGTTTTTTGTATTATTGCTTATTACTGTCATTCTTACTTTTACGGTCTTAGTTTTCTCTCTCATAGTAATATCATCTTTATTGAATGTGTTAATATTAAACATGATCTTCCTTGCCTTCAATCAAACTGACCTTGTGAGGGAGGTCCTCAAGGCCGACCGGGAGGGAGCGAACAATGATGAGTGGGAGGAAAAATTGAGAGAACGAGAGAGAGCAGGAGAAAACGAAGGGAGGGAGGGAGTGGGTTATTTCTGAGCTCAGGGCCGAGGATTAAGCGGTCGAGAACAGTCCCAATACGATGACAGCACGCACCACACCGTCCGGGACACGTATTCTACCGATTCTGACAAGCTATTCTGTCTGCTCTCTCTCTTTAGTCACTTAATTGTGTCCTCCCGGTTCACACCCCTGGTCTGTCTCTTTCATTAGAACACGAGGTGAGTTCGTTTTTTCGTGATTTTATTATCCTCTTTATTGTCAAACTGTCTGTGGACGAATGGTGGAGAAGCCAGGGTATATGCTTCTGCGTGCACCTTGCATTGATTGCAAGAATCTGGTGCGATATTTTTCACATAGAAAAAATATATCGATTCTATCTGAGTGATTTGGACCTCGTGCGGGTCCCGGTCACCCTTGCCCCTGTTTCGAAGAGGAGGAATAGAGAGATCTAAATTATATTAAGATTATTTTAGGAAACAACAAAAGATGGACCATTTTTTTTCTTTGTTTACGGCGAATCTGGCATGACTGCTGTGCTGTCACCGATTATATCTCGGGTCAGTGTGGGTCCTTGAGGGTGTACAAAACGAACAAAGCATAATACACGTTTATATCTGGGTTATAAAACATTTCGATATTTGATTTCGACCTATCCAAAATTGTTAATGAATTGGGGGTGAAACTATTGTGCGATGGGCTATTGACATTCTATTCTATTTCGTTTTATTCCTGCATGCTGAGCAGCGCACTCCCATGCATTTCGTATTGTCGTGGTTATTTTGACATTCATTCATACACATCCTCCTCTTATCCATCTAGGATACTCAACACATGCATTCTGCATGGCCAATACGCAACCAGTGGAATTCTGTGCAGCATGAAATTGCTATCACTTAATGCAAATGTACAGAGAGTAGAAATTGAATCAGAGTAGATCCAGAGCTGGTGACCGGTGTATCTAGTGGTGGAGTAAAACGCCTTTATACTAAATGGCCAATATGTCTTGTTATCAATGGGCGTCGGTCCGTCGGCGAGGTGTGGAGAGAGACAGAATCAGCCTTTTTCCTCATGCGCGTATCCATAGGTCTGTGAAAATGCGACGTTTATTCAGTGCACTTTTCCATGCTGTGCGAAGCTAGAAGAGCGCAACACAACTAGACCGGAACAATGCGTTTTGCCGTTCTGTGCCCTTTATTTAATGCATGACATGATTTAATATGATCACTGATTCTGATTATATATAGGCCAGGCATGTGCTCTACTGTACATAAAATGTACATGCTGCCCAGGAGATTATGTATTTAATGTCACAGAATATTAGGCTATCACTGACTAGTTAATATTCACATATGTACCGACATTCCTACACACACACTCACACACTCACAAACGATGACACATATAGCTTGCATCATCTCACACATGGATGGTTGTTATTCTGGTCTTGTGCTGCCCTATGGGCGTGACTGCTCAGTGAGAGTGCTTGAGTGTGTGTGTGTGTGCGTGTGTAGGTGCGTGTGTGATTGTGAGTGTGTGAACACGTGTGTATATGTGCAAATGTGTGTGTTTGTGTGTGTGTGTTGCCAGTGCTGCTATGCCAGTGCTGCAGGCATTGTGCATGATGACTCAGGGATGTATGGTAGAACATGTGATGGAACTGTTGCTCTGAGGTCACTCAGCCAGTGGAGAAATGTGACTGGGAGGACTCACACATCAGGAAAGACTCGCTGCCTGCCACCCTTCCTGCCTAACTGCCTGTATGTCTGCCTGCCTGTCTACCTAACTGCCTATCTACCTTTCTCCCTGTCTGTCTGCCTGTCTGTCTGCCTAACTATCTATCTGCCTGCCTGTGCTGGGATCTACCCCACTGAGTGCTCTTGTGCCCTACTTATGGCTGGCTCCCTCTTACCCTGGAGTCTCCACATCTCAAATGGCAGCCTATTCCCTACATAGTGCACTACTTTTTACCCGAGCCACAAGGGCGTCATTTAATATTTAGCCCTTGTTGTCTCTAGGGCAGTTTGAGTTGTGTGCTGGTGTCTGTTCCAACTGATCAGTCAGCCAATCGATCACCAGACCAATCAATAATGGTGGTCATTAAGTAATTAGATGAATATTGTGCAGTGCCCCAGATACATTTTGGCAGCCAGAGACTGTCGGGTCGTCAATCATTTTTTATCTGAACACAAATCCATTTAATGTTTGGGTTGTCTGTCTGTGTCCTCTCAAAGTGTTATAATGGGTTGGGTTGGCCAATGGACCAGCATTGGGACATACTGTACACCAGGGTTGCCCAACCCTGTTCCTGGAGAGCTACCCTCCTGTAGCTTTTCGCTCCAACCCCAGGTGTTACTAATCTGATTCATCTAATCAACTTGCTACTTATTAGAATCAGGTGTGCTAGATTAAGGTTGGAGCAAAAACCTACAGGACGGTAGCTCTCCAGGAACAGGGTTGGGCAGTCCTGCTGTACATGATAAATCCACTCTAAACTCTGTCCCTTCCAGACATAACAGCACCATGATCTATGAACATGTAAATGTATGTAAAAAGGTCTCGCCTAGACATAGGAGAAGTAGAGGTCACTCATCCTAGACTTATGCCCAATCCCAAATCAACCCCTAGCCCCTTTTAAACGATTGGATAATTTAAGATTAAGATAACTTTATTTGTCAATTGTACACAAGGTTCAACCAAAATTGGACTTCCACTTTATTCCAAACCATACAAAACACACATACAAGTTGGAGAGGTTGGAGCAGGGGGCTTCCACACTGGAGCAGTTGTTGTGGGGGGTTAATTACCTTTCTCAGTGGCACAACGGCAGGCAATCACATATAGGATTTGAAACTAGCAACCCTCCGATTGCCAGCTCACTTCCTGCTGGATCTTTCCCATCAGACACAGGATTTGAACTGGCAACCTTCTGGTTGCTGGCTCGCCTCTCTAACCCGCTGAATAACTGCCACCTCTCTAACCGCTATGCTACCTACCGCTCCATAGGTGCCAGCAATATAGAGACAATTCCATCTCGCCAGTCAGAGGGAAAGGTGGAGCTGTTATCATATTGTTTATAACCATTCTTTGAGATCAGACATGTATACATGAAATGCCTATAGGCCGGGCTAGGGACAAGGGGTTGATTTGGAGTATGATTTCGATCCACCCACTTACTTCCCAAGCGCTTCTTTCCAGACAGATAGTGACCTCAAATATCCAGGGAGTCCTCTTTCTGACCCGATGAAAACCCCAGAGAAATAACTGGAACACAGCAGACTATTAATCTTCCAATGGCCTTGTATTTAATAGTGCATTGGGGAACTCAAGCTCCCCCCGGTCACCATTGAAAGTGGAGATAAAATGAGTGGTGCACGGCAGGTCCTATCTTAATAATGCTAATGGTATGAGCTGACAGGCGGACGCAGAACGGGACGGTAGATTTGATTAGGTCTGGAAGGGAACAGAGAAAACCAACCAAACAAACAAGAACAATCTAACGGAGAGCTCCTGGTAAATAAACAACAGGAGTGGTCAGTCCTTAATAAAGTTTCCTAATCATTAATCATCTCTTTATTTATATTACAGTCATTTGATTTATTTGGTTGTTTGCACAGTTATATGTCTTTTTAAAGGAATATTATATTATATAACACAACCATATTGTCACGATCGTTGATGAATGGGTCAGACCAAGGCGCAGCGTGATATGCAAACATGTTTATTTACACGAATAAACACACGACAAAACAATAAACTAACGACACGTGAAGTCCTAAGGTAACACAACAAAACTTAACTGGAACAAGATCCCACAACTCAATAGTGCCCATAGGCTGCCTAAGTATGGTCCCCAATCAGAGACAACAAGCGACAGCTGCCTCTGATTGGGAACCACAACGGCCAACATAGAAATACACACACTAGAATATAAACATATAACTACACAACATAGAATATACACACCCTGACTCCACAAATAGGAGTCCCCAGAGTCAGGGCGTGACAGTACCCCCCCAAAGGTGCGGACTCCGACCGCACAACCTTTACTTAACAGGGTAGGGGCCGGGTGGGCATTCCGCCTCGGAGGCGGATCCGGCTCCGGGCGTGACAACCACCTATTCTCCGCCTCCCTGTTGCGCCCCTGGTCTGGTCTGGACCTCGGCGCGCTGCTTCCCCTCTCCTTCCTCCCACTATACTCCAAGGCCTGTCTGGACCCTGGTGTGGGAGACCCCAAACCTGGAGAGGGGCTGACGTCTGTGTCTGGACTGGAGCCGCTGACCGGAGCTGGACCTGGCACCGGTGGAGCGGACTGCTCAGGCTCCGGACTGGAGCCGCTGACCGGATCTGGACTTGACCCCGGTGGAGCGGACTGCTCTGGCTCCGGAGTGGAGCCGCTGACCGGAGCTGGATCAGGCACCGGTGGAGCGGACTGTTCTGGCTCCGGAGTGGAGCCGCTGACCGGAGCTGGACCGGATCCCGGTGGAGTGGACTGCTCTGGCTCCGGACTGGAGCAGCTCACCGGAGCTGGATCAGGCACTGGTGGAGCGGACTGCTCTGGCTCCGGACTGGAGCTGCTGACTGGTGCCGGACCAGGCACCGGTGGAACGGGCACGGGTCGTACCGGACTGGACACACTCACCACTGGTCTGGTGCGAGGAGCAGGCACGGGCCGAACCGGACTAGGAACATGCACCACTGGCTTGGTGCGAGAAGCAGGAACAGGCCGGGCCGGGCTGGCGACGCGCACCACTGGCTTGGTGTGAGGGCCAGGAACAGGCTGGACCGGGCTGGCGACGCGCACCACTGGCTTGGTGCGAGGGGCAGGAACAGGCCGGGCCGGGCCGGGCTGGCGACGCGCACCACTGGCTTGGTGCGAGGGACAGGAACAGGCCGGACCGGGCTGGCGACGCGCACCACTGGCTTGGTGCGAGGGACAGGAATAGGCCGGACCGGGCTGGCGACGCGCACCACTGGCTTGGTGCGAGGGGCAGGAACGGGCCGGGCCGGGCTGGCGACGCGCACCACTGGCTTGGTGCGAGGAGCAGGAACGGGCCGGGCTGGCGACGTGCACCACTGGCTTGGTGCGAGGAGCAGGAACGGGCCGGACCGGACTGCGAAGGCGGACTGGAGGTCTGGAGCGGAGAGCTGGCACAACCCGTCCTGGCTGGCTACCCACTTTCGCTCTACACGTGCGGGGCGCTGGCACAGGACGCACTGGGCTGTGCACGTGTACTGGCGATACAGTACGTAGAACCGGCGCAGGATATGCAGGACCGAGGAGGCGTACTGGAGACCAGGAGCGTTGAGCCGGCACACCCCGTCCTGGCTGGATGCCCATCTTCGCACGGCACGTGCGTGGTGCTAGCACAGGACGTACAGGGCTGTGCCGGCACACTGGCGACACAGTACGTAGCTCCGCATAACACGGAGCCTGCCCAGTCACACGCCTCCTCGTGTGAGTACGGGGAGTTGGCTCTGCTCTAACACTAGGCTCCGCCAACCACCCTTTTAGCCCCCCCAAATGTTTTTCTTGGGGCTGTCTCTCGGGCTTCTTCCTCGGCCGGCGCCTTCTGCGTTGCCGCTGCTCCTCTCTATACCGCGCCTCCACTGTCTCCTCCCAAGGACGGCGATCCATCCCGGCATGAATCTCCTCCCATGTCCAGGAACCCTTTCCTTCCAGGATCTCCTCCCATGTCCAGGCTGTCTGCTCCTGGACACGTTGCTTGGTCCTCGTTTGGTGGGATCTTCTGTCACGTTCGTTGATTGACGGGACGGACCAAGGCGCAGCGTGATATGCATACATGTTTATTTGAACTGAATAAACAACGACAAAACAACAAACTAAACGAAACGTGAAGTCCAAGGTACACAAACAACATACCTCACACGGAACAAGATCCCACAACCCACTAGTGCCAATAGGCTGCCTAAGTATGGTCCCCAATCAGAGACAACGAGCGACAGCTGCCTCTGATTGTGAACCACACCGGCCAACATAGAAATACCCATACTAGAACCTATAACATAGAACAACACAACATAGAAAATCACACCCTGACTCAACAAATAAGAGTCCCCAGAGTCAGGGCGTGACTGTACCCCCCCCAACCGGACCGGAGCTGGACTGGGCACTGGTGGAGTGGACTGCTCTGGCTCCGGAGTGGAGCCGCTGACCGGATCTGGACTGGACCCCGGTGGAGTGGACTGCTCTGGCTCCGGACTGGAGCAGCTTACCGGAGCTGGATCAGGCACTGGTGGAGCGGACTGCTCTGGCTCCGGACTGGAGCTGCTGACTGGTGCCGGACCAGGCACCGGTGGAACGGGCACGGGCCGTGCCGGACTGGAAACACTCACCAATGGTCTGGTGCGAGGAGCAGGCACGGGCCGAACCGGACTAGGAACATGCACCACTGGCTTGGTGCGAGGAGCAGGAACAGGCCGGGCCGGACTGGCGACACGCACCACTGGCTTGGTGCGAGAAGCAGGAACAGGCCGGGCCGGCGACGCGCACCACTGACTTGGTGCGAGGGACAGAAACAGGCCGGACCGGGCTGGCGACACGCCCCACTGGCTTGGTGCGAGAAGCAGGAACAGGCCGGGCCGGGCTGGCGACACGCACCACTGGCTTGGTGCGAGGGACAGGAACAGGCCGGGCTGGCGACGCACACCACTGGCTTGGTGCGAGGGGAAGGAACAGGCCGGGCCGGGCTGGCGACGCGCACCACTGGCTTGGTGCGAGGGGCAGGAACAGGCCGGGCCGGGCTGGCGACGCGCACCACTGGCTTGGTGCAAGGGACAGGAACGGGCCGGGCCGGGCTGGCGACGCGCACCACTGGCTTGGTGCGAGGAGCAGGAACGGGCCGGACCGGACTGCGAAGGCGGACTGGAGGTCTGGAGCGGAGAGCTGGCACAACCCGTCCTGGCTGGCTACCCACTTTCGCACTACACGTGCGGGGCGCTGGCACTGGACGCACTGGGCTGTGCACGCGTACTGGCGATACAGCTCGTAGAACCGGCGCAGGATATGCGGGACCGAGGAGGCGTACTGGAGACCAGTATCGTTGAGCCGGCACACCCCGTCCTGGCTGGATGCCCATCTTCGCACGGCACGTTCGTGGTGCTAGCACAGGACGTACAGGACTGTGCCGGCACACTGGCGACACAGTACGTAGCTCTGCATAACACGGAGCCTGCCCAATCACACGCCTCCTCGCGTGAGTACGGGGAGTTTGCTCTGCTCTAACACTAGGCTCCGCCAACCACCCTTTTAGCCCCCCCCAAACATTTTCTTGGGGCTGTCTCTCGGGCTTCTTCCTCGGCCGCCGCCTTCTCCGTTGCCGCTCCTCCTCTCTATAACGCGCCTCCACTGTCTCCTCCCAAGGACGGCGATCCATCCCAGCCTGAATCTCCTCCCATGTCCAGGAACCCTTTCCTTCCAGGATCTCCTCCCATGTCCAGGCTGTCTGCTCCTGGACACGCTGCTTGGTCCTCGTTTGGTGGGATCTTCTGTCACAATCGTTGATGAACGGGTCAGACCAAGGCGCAGCGTGATATGCAAACATGTTTATTTACATGAATAAACACACGACAAAACAATAAACTAACGACACGTGAAGTCCTAAGGTAACACAACAAACCTTAACCGGAACAAGATCCCACAACTCAATAGTGCCCATAGGCTGCCTAAGTATGGTCCCCAATCAGAGACAACAAGCGACAGCTGCCTCTGATTGGGAACCACACCGGCCAACATAGAAATACACACACTAGAATATAAACATAGAACTACACAACATAGAATATACACACCCTGACTCCACAAATAGGAGTCCCCAGAGTCAGGGCGTGACACATATAGTGTCTGGTTTTGCGTCGTGCCTGGATACAGCCCTTAGCCGTGGTATATTGGCCATATATCATAAACCCCAGAGGTGCCTTATTGCTATTATAAACTGGTTACCAACGTAATTAGAGCAGTACAAATAAATGTTTTGTCATACCCGTGTTATACCACGGCTGTCAGCCAATCAGCATTCAGGGCTCGAACCACCCAGTTTATATTATATTATATAACGCAACCATATAGTGTCTGTCTTTCTTTAATGTATTAGATTGTACTCTGCACAGCCCCTCTCAAATCAAATCAAATCAAATCAAATTTTATTGGTCACATGCGCCGAATACAACAGGTGCAGACATTACAGTGAAATGCTTACTTACAGCCCTTAACCAACAGTGCATTTATTTTAAACAAAAAAGTAAGAATAAAACAACAATCCTGTTCTGGCTCTGTCGCCTGGTCTGGGCTAGTTTGGTCCGGTGCAACACAGTGTCAGAATGAGGTCCTGAACAGATCTGTCTCCCACTGTGCTCCTCCTCATGGGGGTGGGGGGTCATCCATCCAGAATTAGGGCTCAGACGTCAATAGCAGACAACTGGTCGATCCCAAAAAAGACCTGTGTTTTTTGTCATAGGCCAAGGCCACATGCAGCCACACAGTGAAAGGGTTTGGATTGGAACATATACCAATACTCTCCCACGTATAAAAGCTCATTAAGGGTTAAGGATAGGATAGATACGTTAATCAAGGATTTTAAGGATTGGGACTTCTCCACTTTTAGTGATTAAATACTGTATTTAGGGTGGGTGTGTGGGTGCATGTGTGTATCACCTTTGACTGAAGTTTGGTGACCTCCTCAAAGAGGTTTAGTGAAGAAGACACTGTGTAAATGCAGCCTGGTGTCACGACTTCCTCCGAAGCTGCCTCCTCTCCTTGTTCGGGCAGGCTTCAGCGTTCGTCATCACCGGCCTTCTAGCCACTGCCGCTCCTCTTTTCATCATTCCATTTGTTTTGTCTTGTTTTTCACACACACCTGGTTCATATCCCCTCATCAGTCTCTGTATAAGTATTCCCTCTGCTCCCCATGTCTTTTTGTGTTATTGTTTCCATGTGGAGGTGTCGCTAGCTCGGTTGAGCATTATGTACTTTTATCGCCGGGATATTCACCCGTGTGTTTTTGTTTTCCCAGTACGCATTGAAGGCACACTGTATTTGGTTTACACATTGCTGCTAACTGCTGTATTGGACGAATAAACCATATTCTGTGATTCACACCTCCTGCGCCTGACTCTGTCCGAATCACCCGCTACACCTGGATTGTTGCAAGATTAAAAATAAATAATAATTGCAGTCCACAAAACACAGAAGGGTTGTCTCTGTGCTTTCCTCTTCATGTGTACAAGATGAATGACAGGGGTCTGTCTCAAATTCATTGCTAAATCCTTTACTGCTGAGAACATCAAGCAGGTGATTAGGCCTTCCTGACAGTTCCCATCATATCAATCAATGGGGCAGGGCCTGTGTGGGACCCTCAGAGGAAGGTGACAGGGCCTGGTAGAAGAGGAAGGTGACAGGGCCTGGTAGAAGAGCTCCATGAGTGGGACCCCCAGAGGAAGGTGGCAGGGGCTGTGGATGAGCTCCATGTCAGGCCTTTCTGTAGATAGATTTATCTTGTACTGTCTGTTGTTGTGGTTTTGACAGTGCGTGGCCCCACCCTGGACCGGTCTTGGCCTGGCTTGTCTTAGGATGCCTAATTGGATTTCAACTAGATGCTGTTTCCTGTCCAGCTGGCAGCGCCTCCCGTTCAACACTACCTCTCAGAGAAAGAAAGAAAAAGCGCGAGAGAGAGCGAGAGAGAGAGAGAGAATTTAGGGAAGATAAACAGAGACTTAGTGTCTCTATGTATGCATGTTTGTTCGTAAAAAACTGAAGGGATTGAGCTAGAGTGTGTCACAAGAGATGCTGTGTGGGTTTCCAAACAAAAAACCTTATCGAAATTGATTGTTCCATGGTTGTGAGTGAGAGGAGAATGATATTGAGTGAGAGAAAGTGGAAGGGAGAGAGAAGGAAAGAAAGCTAAGACAAGCTGCAAGCTATACTAATAATGGTTGAGATGGAGAAAGTGACAGAAAAAGAGAGAGAAAGAGAGAAAGAAAGCCAAGACAGGCTACAAGCGGTACTGATGAGTTCTGTGTACAGCTTGGGGGACACTTGCTGTAAACACAGCAGTCATGATTACTATTGATTCAGAGCCAGATTAGGAGCAGTTTAATCACGATCCACAGACAGACAGACAGACAGAGACAGAAAGACAGACAGGGACATCCCAACCATGGCTTTAAAGTGGGATAAAGTACTGATCTCACATTATTACGATGTATTTACTTCACTTAAAAAGCAACCCCTGGATTTCCACATGATGTCTTTGTTAGTTTTTATAGGTTAGTGTGCATTTGAGTTGGATATACTTTTTACATTGAATGTACACTTTTTTTTGAACTATAAAACCTCATATACAAAGGAAAAAAAACAAAAACTTTATCCATCACGCTGCAGGAAAATGACAGCATGAGATGAATAGTGTGAGTGTTAACAATGCTGAATGTAGTTTTTAATGTATTTTTATTTAACGATTGACCATACATCAATGTCCGCTGCTGGGCTATGTTTGTACTGTATTGCGGAGAAATGCTACATTGATCAGCCTTTCCTCTAGCTAGCTGTTCTTTTCTCTTAACTCCACATCGACATCTCGTCTCTCTCTCAGCCCTGTGCTGCTGCGCTCTTCAACCTCTTTAAAATTCCCCTCACTACAAACCCCTCCAATATCCTGTCCTTTTCTCATTCTCTACCACCTTCCCCTTCTCTTGGGCCCCTGCCCCCCTGCAAAACCTTCTCTCTTTTCATTCTCCACAGTCCACCCCTTCGTCACCTCTTCACCCCCTCCACCCCTCTCTTTCTCCATCGCTCCTCTGTTGGTGCATGTGTTGGCAGAGGAGGCTGGAGGAGGTAGGAGGCCTAGCTAGCTGCATTAGCTCTATGCATTATTCATCTGCCATGCAGTCTGTGTGGGTCTGGGTCTTTTCCTAGCTGCGCACTGGGGACCAGGCCTGGTGAAAGAGCTCTGTGTTTGGGACACAGGGCCTGGTGATGGAGCTGCGTGTCAGGGACATTCAGGGAACAGGAGCCCCTGAAATGAGAGAATAGAGAGGCACTAAAGGAGTGTTTAATCATGTGTCTTTATTCAATAATGTGAACATTTATTCAGACTCAGAGCGCCACTATATTAGATTTGCCTTTGTAGAAGTGCACAAAGCATGATTTGAACATATTTGGGTCACAAAATGTTGCCCTACACTTCAGCTATCCACAGCTGATGTTTGTATAAAAGAGTTGTCCTCCTTTTATTACTGCTGTGGCCTTGTTTGTCCGAGATCTTTGGGCACAGCTTCTTTCAACTGCAGTGGAATTCACAGTCTTTCCTCTAGCAGTTTCTAAAAGGGGCTAGTTGGTCCGTCTCTGAACTGGGTTGATATTACATTTTAATTCAGACAACCAGACAGAGCTAGAGTGCCTCTTCTCCATCACACCATCATGTGCTTTTCAGGCTACACTGCTTTGATTGGAGCACGGAGGCCTGGGGGTGGGGAAAACAGTAGTGGCCTCTTTAAAACAAACCAAAATTCTGCTTATACTAACAGGAGGATAAAGACTAAGTGTCTGCTTGTTCAGGAATCGTATTATGACAAACACATGTTATGATGACATAGCACTTTTGCATCATATCAGTTAACCCAGAAAAGGTAATTGTTTTGCGATTGGAATCAAAAGGCAATGACAGTGTAACTGATTGATTTGTGGTTCCATTCTGCACAGGTGATTACCGTTATTACAAATTCTGATTGGTCCTGATGATCACAAGGGCCCTCCTCCACCTCTTCTCGGCCAATCCCGATGGGTCTCCAGAGCTGATGTCACAGAAGGTGAGAGGGTTTTCCTGTTCGGGAATCCAGAAGAGACAAGCCATACCACGGTGAGTGGCAGACAGACAGAGCCTTTTGTCAGAATGTGGGGTATCTGGTCATGGCACATTCAGTAAATGTTTCAATACATTGAAATGGCTTCTTCATCTCTTTCCTTTACTTCTGCAGTATATTTTAATATATTAACATTAGCATAACAATCTATATGCTCCTATATGCCGATCACTGCTGGATTATTGAGAGAGTTTAAGGAGTGAGTAATGAGATACAAAAGTTAATTGTGTAATACTTTGCCAAAAATCTGAAAATACATGATGTATTGTATAGCCAAAATGCATAGGTAAAAAAGCATTCTGCTAAGAGAGTTGGGGCAGCAGTGAACACACTCCTCCAGTGATCCAGGTGATCATGTATTTATGGATGGTGTCTGCAGCAGCAAAGGGAAACTGTCACCCAAGAAGACTTCCTGACTCGGCAAGGGCAGAGAGAGAGAGAGAGAGAGAGAGAGAGAGAGAGAGAGAGAAAGGGGGATAGAGACAGGTTTCACCTGAGTCAGCACTGCAGTATGGATATACACACATACTAACAGATACATCTGCACGTACACACACACACACTGTTTTGTTTAACTAACCTTTAACTAACATTTAACACACACAGTTTTGTTTAACTAACTAACTAACTAACTAACCATTAAAAATCCTATTTTCCCTAACCCTAACCCTAAATCTAACCCTAATCCTAACCTTAACCCTAAAACCTAACCTTACCCCTAACTCCTAACCCCAACACTTAACCCTAAACCTAATTATAACCGTAACACTAATTCTACCTTAACCCTAAACCCCCTAGAAATAGCATTTGACCTTGTGGGGACTAACAAAATGTCCCACAGTTTGTGAGGACAGATGCTGGGAGACAGGAAGCAAGTACAGGGAGTGAACATTCAATGGAAAAAACAGACAGGAACTAAACACGGACAGCGTCTGGACAGGGGAAACGAAACAACATCAATGCTGACACTGGGATCAAACAGAGGAACAGACAGATATAGGGGAGGTAATTAACAAAGGGACGGAGTCCAGGTGAGTCCAATGAGCGCTGATGTGCGTAACGATGGTGACAGGTGTGCGTAATGATGGGCAGCCTGGCGCCCTCGAGCGCCAGGGAGGGGGAGCGGGAGCAGGCGTGACACAGTTGGTCAAAAATATATATTCTGGTCCCCACAAGTATAGTTAAACACGTCCACACACACACCAGATCAGCACAGTGTTCATCTCAGATTGCTCGAACAGGTTTCGATAATGTGTGTCTCAGAAGCAGCCGGTCTTTCAGGCCCAGCTGTCAGCAGCGAGTCACCCCTCATCCACATCACTCTGGATCAATCCAAATCAACGGGGTGCCAAAGTTACACCCTGTCCAGTCCCTCTCAGAAAGAGGACATAATCCTCTTACAGACCCACAGTATTGGCTCCAATGAGGGTAACGCCAGAGGGCTAGCCTAAGCCGTAGCGCCTAAGAGCCTTCACTTCAATGGGAATAACGTTAGCATACAGGACTAGCCTTAGCTTAGCGCCTACGCCCATTCATTCCAATGGGTAGGCTGTTAGCGGCCTGGCATAGCGTCTGAGAGCATTCACTTCAAATTGTTAACGGTCTAGTCTAGCTGTCAGCACTTTCAGTGTACTGTAGTGAATGACTGCTCACTCTACAGTTTCTGTAGCAAATATATTTGTTGAATTAGTACTCCATCCCTCTATTGATCAGAGAGAGAAATGCAAACAGTCTGCTGCGCATCATTCAAAACCTGAATCAGTGAACATTAAGTCTGATATCGCCAGCAAATCCCTCTGATTGATAGAACATTAGCCTGAAGTTACTTTCTCCTCTTCAGCCAGCTCCTTTGTCATTGTAGGGCATGGCACGCATGACAAGACAAAGAGGTTGGCTGAAGCACACACACTCAGACTGAACCAGACTAATAGCAGTCAGGTGCTTTAGTTACTGAAGCAGAACAAGCAGACTGGAGATTCCTGAAACAGACAGTCAGACTGTGATAACGACGTCTTCACTCTGAGCTCGATGAAGGTTGACAGTGTTTTCGTGGAACTGAAGCTTCAGCTGCAGATGGAGGTGGTAGTGGAGGAAAGGCTGTATCGATCACTGGGCTTTATCACCACATTCATTATCGTTTGCCACTATTGATCTCTCTCTCTCTCTCTCTCTCTCTCTCTCTCTCTCTCTCTCTCTCTCTCTCTCTCTCTCTCAATTCAATGGGCTTTATTGGCATGGTAAACATATGTTTACATTGCCAAAGCAATAAAAAATTAACAGTAAACATTACACTCACAAAAGTTCCAAAGGAATAGAGACATTTGAAATGTCATATTATGGCTATATACAGTGTTGTAACAATGTGCAAATAGTTCAAGTACAAAAAAGGAAAATAAATCAACATAAATATGGGTTGTATTTACAATGGTGTTTGTTCTTCACTGGTTGCCCTTTTCTTGTGGCAACAGGTCACAAATCTTGCTGCTGTGATTGCACACTGTGGTATTTTATCCAGTAGATATGGGAGTTTATCAAAAGTGGATTTGTTTTCGAATTCTTTGTGGGTCTGTGTAGTCTGAGGGAAATATGTGTCTCTAATATGGTCATACATTTGGCAGGAGGTTAGGAAGTGCAGCTGAGTTTCCACCTCATTTTGTGAGCAGGTCTGCCTACGGCGGCCTCTCTCAATAGCAAGGCTATGCTCACTGAGTCTGTGCATAGTCAAAGCTTTCCTTAATTTTGGTTCAGTCACAATGGTCAGGTATTCTGCTACTGTGTACTTTCTGTTTAGGGCCAAATGGCATTATTTTGTTAATTCTTTCCAATGTGTCAAGTAATTATCTTTTTGTTTTCTTATGATTTGGTTGGGTCTAACTGTGTTGCTGTCTTGTGGCTCTGTGGGGTCTGTTCTCTCTCTCTCTCTCTCTCTCTCTCTCTCTCTCTCTCTCTCTCTCTCTCTCTCTCTCTCTCTCTCTCTCTCTCTCTCTCTCTCTCTCTCTCTCTCTCTCTCGCTCTCTTTCTTATGTGCCAAAGTCTCACCCCTCTCCCTCTCTTGCTGTGCAGCATGCTAGCAGCAGGGTTGCAGGGGAAGTCCATTCACCTCACAGTATGATACCATCCATTAATTACAGTGGTGATGGTCAACCTAGACCTTTTCTTTATTGAGTGCTAATATTAGAGACAGACAATAAAACATGGATGTCAACAAATTAACAATAGATTGATTTTATTGAACAGATGATGCAATTTAAATTCACTTTACCCAGACCCTGCCTGTCTATGTCCAATTTTACCATCATACTGAAACCAGACTGTCCCTACTGTATATGCACTACTAACATGAGTTTTGGTCCTCTATTAAGTGGTAAGTGCCCAGTGCAGTCAAAAATGTGATTTTCCTGTGTTTTATATATATTTCCACACTATGAGGTTGGAGTAATACTGTGAAATACTGCCTGAAATTTCAGCCTGTTTTGGTGGGATGGAGTTTTGGCCTGCCTGGTGACATCACCAGGCGGTAAATTAGTTAATAGACCAATAAGAAAGAGAGTTCCAAACCGCTCTGCCAATAACTGCTAGTTTTCCCCTCCCCACTCAGACCACTCCCAGACAGTCCTAGCAAAGTTCTTGCTTGAGAAATTGCTCTTTGCTAAGAAGCTATTTTTGTTTATTTTTGACCATTTTAATTGAAAACAATCACAGTAAGGTACTTAATTGTTACCCAGAAAATGATTTGATATTGAGATAAAAAAAACGTCTGCATTGGACCTTTAACATCAGAAACGTCAAATAAAGCATGTCAGTGAATTATCAGAGGATGAATATGTCCAAGGTGAGGAGCGCTATTGATTGGCTGTTAGGGAGGAAACAGTGTCGAGCGGTGTTGTTGGCCATGAGTTGGGGTCGGACTGAACGAATGCTGACCACATTTCTCTGGGATTTGATTAAAACATAACAACCTCTCTTCCTCCTCCTCTTTCTTTCTTTACCTCCCTTCATCCCTTGTTCCCAGCCACCTCACGTCCCTACATAAAGGACAGGCTGAACAAAAAGTGCACTGCTGCAAAGTTGTCAGTAGTGATAAATACAGAGACAAGCAGTGTCTGTGTGTGTGTGTGTGTGTGAGTGAGGCAGAGGCGGTGCGTGTTCCTTTTAGCAATCACTTTTGTGTGTGTGTGTGTTGTGTGTTCCTTCTTGAAGTGGAACTGACAGCGTTTTAGCATGTCCTATAAGTCCTGTAAGCCTGGTGGTCCTGTGTGTCACATCTTGTTGAGTGTGACTTGTTTCGTCTTGTTCATGTAGAGTTGAATACCCTTCTGACTCCCTCCTCCCTCTTTCTTGTTTACATATCTGATTATTCATGGTATACAGGGCAAGCGACACACTCTGCAATATAAACATGATGAAAACAAAATGCAGATCTGGCCCTAACATAATTGTGGTGCTGAGTGCAAAGTCCAACACAGCACCACACGAATAAGCTCTCTCTTCCTTTTTCTCCTTGCACCTTTTTCCTTGATTTGATTCCTTCTGTTTCCCTTCTTTCTCTCTCTGTCTGTCTGTCTGTCTGTCTGCCTCTCTCTCTCTCTCTCTCTCTCTCTCTCTCTCTCTCTCTCTCTCTCTCTCTCTCTCTCTCTCTCTCTCTCTCTCTCTCTCTCTCTCTCTCTCTTCAATTCTATTTGCTTTATTGGCATGACGTAACAATGTACATATTGCCAAAGCTTACTTTAGATATTTAAAATATTAACATAATTAAAATAATAATAATCAATATTGTCAACGGGACAACAGTAACAACAATAACCAAGGGTCAAAATAACCATTGAGGTTGGTTAGTCTGTCAGACATTGTCCCTCATCTTATGGCAGGCAGCAATGTAGTGCGCTGCCAACCCACAGCTCTGCGTCCTCCCCCAACAGGACGGGTAGCCTATTCTCATCAGAGAGGTCTTTGAAAACGGTTTCAAATTTGGGGAAATGACACTCTCTAATTGTTTTATGTTTTTGACATTTTGTCAGGAAATGCAGCTCTGTCTCAGGTTCTGCTGTGGTGCAGTGGTCTCTCTCTCTCTCTCAGCCCCTCTCTCTCTCATCCCTCCCCCTCTCTCTCTCTCTCTCTCTCTCTCTGTGTAGTTAAATGGAGGAGAAGGAGAGGAGTAGGAGCCGGTCTCCATCTCGTAGCCGTAGGGCCAGCCGGGTGCAGCAGGTGGTGGGGACGTTGATCAGACGCACTCGAGAATCACTCAGCAGGTACAGTATCAACAAACACACAAACACACATATATACACTGAACAAAAATATAAACGCAACATGCAACAATTTCAAAGATTTTACTGAGTTACAGTTCCTAAGGAAATCAGTCAATTGAAATAAATAAATTAGGCCCTAATCTATGGATTTCACAGGACTGGGAATACAGATATGAATCTGTTGGTCACAGATACCTTAAAAATAGGTAGGGGTGTGGATCAGAAAACCAGTCAGTATCTGGTGTACCCACCATTTGCCTCATGCAGCACTACACATCTCCTTCGCATAGAGTTGATCAGGCTGTTGATTGTGGCCTGTGGAATGTTGTCCCACTCCTCTTCAATGGCTGTGCAAAGTTGCTGGATATTGGCGGGAACTGGAACATGCTGTCGTACACTTCGATCCAGAGCATCCCAAACATGCTCAATGGGTGACATGTCTGGTGAGTATGCAGACCATGGAAGAACTGGGACATTTTCAGGTTTCAGGAATTGTGTACAGATCCTTGCGACATGAGGCCGTGCATTATCATGCTGAAACATGAGGTGATGGCGGCGGATAAATGGCCCAACAACGGTATCTCTGTGCATTCAAATTGCCATTGATAAAATGCAGTTGTGCTCGTTGTCCGTAGCTTATGCCTGCCTGCCCATACCATAACCCCACCGTCACCATGGGGCACTCTGTTCACAACGTTGACATCAGCAAACCGCTTGCCCACACGATGCCATACACGCTGTCTACCATCTGCCTGGCACAGTTGAAACCGGGATTCATCCGTGAAGAGCACATTTCTCCAGCGTGCCAGTGGCCATCAAAGGTGAGCATTTACCCACTGAAGTTGGTTACGACGCCGAACTGCAGTCAGGTCAAGACCCTGGTGAGGACGATGAGCACGCCAATGAGCTTCCCTGAGACAGTTTTTGACAGTTTGTGCAGAAATTATTTGGTTGTGCAAACCCACAGTTTCATCAGCTGTCCGGGTGTCTGGTCTCAGATGATCCCGCAGGTGAAGAAGCCGGATGTGGAGGTCCTGGGCTGGCGTGGTTACACGTGGTCTGCGGTTGTGAGGCCGGTTGGACGTACTGCCAAATTCTCTAAAATGACGTTGGAGGCGGCTTATGGTAGAGAAATGAACATGAAATTCTCTGGCAACAGCTCTGGTGGACATTCTTGCAGTCAGCATGCCAATTGCACGCTCCCTAAAAACTTGAGACATCTATGACATTCTTGTGTGACAAAACTGCACATTTTAGAGTGGCCTTTTATTGTCCCCAGCACTAAGTGAACCTGTGTAATGATCATGCTGTTTAATCAGATTATTGATATGCCACACCTGTCAGGTGGCAAAGGAGAAATGCACACTAACAGGGATATAAACAAATTTGTGAACAAAATTTCAGAGACATATGGAACATTTCTGGGATCTTTTATTTCAGCTCATGAAACATGGGACCAACACTTTACATGTTGCGTTTATATTTTTGTTCAGTGTATGTATATATACATGAAGTATGTGGATGGGCCATTTGTTATTCATGCTTAGTAAACATGCCAGAAACAGCTGACACAGGGAGGGAAGGAGAGGAATGACTAGCCCCCTGTAGTGAGTCTAATTTAATGTTTAACTTTACTCACATAGTCTCACACCAGCTGCTCTGCCACTCTCAATAACCCCTGACCTCTAACCCCGGTTTAACCCCTGTTTGACCTCTCAGAGAGCGGATCCTTGGGGATGGGAGGTCTAACCGGTCAGGTAGTGTGTCCAGTCAGAACTTCCCAGTGAGGCTAACGGTTCAGATCGTCAGAGACCCGGTGTTGGACTCCAGCGGTCATGGGTTCACCCTCTCCAAACAGCACCCCCTGCTGGTCAGGGACGTGGCTACAGGTACGCTGTGTGTGTGTTGTTGTTGTTGTTGTTATGGAACTGACTAGACAGCCTACACTGTACTTGCTAAGTCTAGGGGTTCTAGGTTTGCCTAATGGTTCTGTAACTTGAATGAATGTGTCCATTAATGTGACAAGTAAGCATATGTGACCAGGTGTTGAATGCATGTACCCAGGAGACAGCTGCCTTACCTAGGTCCAGGGCCAGCTCTGCCTTAACTCCTTTTGATTGGCCAGTGCAAGTGGATTATTATTTCTTCAGATGGTGACGAAACAAATATGTACAAAAAGGAAAAATACCAATGGCATGTCCAAACTAAAGACTCAACAACAAACGAAAGGCCTCATGGCCACCAAACAAACAATCAGCTTCACGGCTTGCAAGCTGGGACACTGACTGACCAACCCCTTATTTGGCAGCACCTGCCCATATCAAGGCTTGGCAGCACAACACTTGGTTGACCTGGTTGCTGGCTGCTGGCTGAGTGCTGTAGTGTGCTGTCTAAACCTATTCCATAACAGTGTGTGTGTGTTTGTATTAGGACTTGATGCAGTAGTACATATCAGTGATTTTTTATCTATGACGCTGTTTCTGTAATTGAAATGTGTGTCTACGTCCCAGTTTTTTTTTTAATGGTATGTCTATGTCTGTAAGTTGTTATGTCTGATATTTGTCTCAAACATTGTTCCCCTCTGCTGCTGTCTTGGTTGGACCAGGTCTCGCTTGAAAAATAGATATTATCTCAATGAGACTAACCTAAAATAAATAAAATGTGTCTCAGAGAGAGAATGCTCTCACTCAAATATGGCCACCGGCTTCCTCATGCCACAGTAGACTCGCCCACAGAGAGAGAGAGAGAGAGAGAATGCTGTCCCTCAAATATGGCCACCGGCTTCCTCATGCCACAGTAGACTCGCCCACAGAGAGAGAGAGAGAGAGAGAATGCTGTCCCTCAAATATGGCCACCGGCTTCCTCATGCCACAGTAGACTCGCCCACAGAGAGAGAGAGAGAGAATGCTGTCCCTCAAATATGGCCACCTGCTTCATCATGCCACAGTAGACTCGCCCACAGCAAGACAGATTTAGGCTCGCACGACCATACACACACACACACAAACACGTGCCCATGCGCACACACACACCAACCCTCTCCTGGCATTTAGAATGCCAGGCACCGTGCCAAAAAAGCCACATAAACAAAAGAGCCACCTGCTCATCCTTTTCAGATTTGATCACTCATCCTCCCTTCATTTATGTGGAGTAACACACGCACACCCGCACACACACACACACAGCCTTGCTGAGCTGTGTCTTTTCTCTAGAAACAGCTGATCAGTACCCTGCTGCCCCCAGCCCAATAATCACAACCTGCTGCCAGAGAGAGGGGGGGGGGGGGTATGAAAAAAGAGAAAGAGAGAGAGAGAGAGAGAGAGAGAGAGAGAGAGATGGGGTGTGGGACAGAGAGGGAGAAGAGAGAAAGAAGAAGAGAGGTGGGGGGTGTAAAAGAGACAGAGAGAGAGAGAGAGATAAAGGGAGAGAGGGAGGGAGTGAGCCAGAGTGAGAGGCAGAGAGAGAGTAAGAGACAGAGCGAGAGTTTGAAGGGAGGAGGGGCAACACCTGAGGGAATCAGTAAGGTCCTGGCAGAGCAGCAGAGGAAGAGGGAGGGAGGGGGGAGGAAGAGGGAGGGGGGAAGAGGGAGGGGGGAGGGGCTGGGGAGAGGGAGGGGGACTGAGTGGAGCGCAGGTTGACGTTTATTTTCATGAATCTTTTCCTGGAGGCAGTCCTGAGTGATTTCCGCTAAAATTGGCTATATTGTAAAAATGAATTAAAACAAAAACTAGCTTTTTGGTCTTAATTTAAGGTTAGGGTTAGGCATTGAAGGCGCTGCATGGTCAATCCGACTTCTGCATTGGCTGTGCAGCATTTACAGTGATATGGGCTCTGCAGAAGTCAGGGCATTCATACTTCTTGTGCTTCGCGGAGCAGTGCAGAGCTGTTGTGAAGGAAGTTGTCAAGGAAGTGAGTTTGTGTTTATACAGGACCTCCTGCCCTCAACTACCGTCAACCAATCATGTCAATGCGGAGCTATACGGAGCCCTCCGCTGTAAGGGTTGGTGTGAGGTGTGTCCCAGGTGCGGTGCAGGATAGACAGTAGGCAGTAGGCAGAGATGGTGAAACAAGGATCTTTACTTGTGGTCCCAAAGCCAGGATACAAAATAACAGTCACGATAAAATAAAGGAGGAGCAAGTTGGTCTCCAAAAACAGGCTGACAGCAAAAATACGAAATACTAACTACAACTGAAACAACAATGAAACAGGGAGAACACTTCTCAAGTACCTGTACATACCTCTCGCGATCAGACACTGATTCGTACTGCTTCGCATCGAGAAACTAGCAGAGAAAACTGAGCAAGGGAACACAGGGAAGTGAGGGCATAAATACACAGGTGAACAGGTAGACACAGGTGACACCAATAAGATAATGATTAGTCCAGACTGTGAGTGAGGAGGTGCCTAAGGTTGTCGGAGGAGGACACCTAGTGGGTTGCTCCGGAACTGCGACCCCCTCCTGTAACACTCTGCATTGTTACACAATTTGAGAGGCGCACGGCGATGCGATACAGAGTTCAATTTGGCCTCTGCATGCCTCCGGAGGCTCCGCAATTGCGTCACACCCTCCATACGGCACCTCCGACCACATTTTCGGATCAAGGATAAATTGGCTCTTAGGGTTAGAAGTGTGGTTAAGGTCAGGATTAAGGTTAGGGTTAGGTTTAAAATCAGATTTTATGACTTTGTGGCTGTGCCAGCTAGTAACCCACTCTGCAGAGCTGTGTCCAGAATTGTCCAATATTGTAGGGATCAGGGTATTGACAGCGTTGTCACAAAGCACAGAAGGGGTTGGCAGACCTGGGGTTGTGAAAGAGGGAGCGAGAGAGTGAGTGTGGTGTGAGTGTGTGACAGTGCCATATTGCTGTCAGTGGTATGGAGAGTGGGTTCAGGGACAGGGCTTTGCTGGGCAGGCTTTGCTGTGTGTGTGGGGGGGTGTGGGTGTGTAAGGAGAGAGAGAGCGAGAGAGAGGGGGTAGCAGAGAAACTGCTGTGCCTCTGTCCTGCTCTCTGGCCTGAAGACAAATGAGTATAAATAACCAACCAAAGCAAGCAGAGAGGCTGGCAGAGAGCCTGGGAGAGCGGCTGGCAGAGAGTCTGGCAGAGAGGCTTGTAGAGAGGCTGGCAGAGAGGCTTGTAGAGAGGCTGGTAGAGAGGCTGGCAGAGAGCCTGGGAGAGAGGCTTGTAGAGAGTCTGGCAGAGAGGCTTGTAGAGAGGCTGGCAGAGAGTCTGGCAGAGAGGCTTGTAGAGAGTCTGGCAGAGAGGCTTGTAGAGAGGCTGGCAGAGAGGCTTGTAGAGAGGCTGGTAGAGAGGCTGGCAGAGAGCCTGGGAGAGAGGCTTGTAGAGAGTCTGGCAGAGAGGCTTGTAGAGAGGCTGGCAGAGAGTCTGGCAGAGAGGCTTGTAGAGAGTCTGGCAGAGAGGCTTGTAGAGAGGCTGGCAGAGAGGCTTGTAGAGAGTCTGGCAGAGAGGCTTGTAGAGAGGCTGGCAGAGAAGCTGGCAGAGAGGTTGGTAGAGAGGATGGTAGAGAGCCTAGCAGAGAAGCTTGTAGAGAGGCTGGCAGAGAGGCTGGCAGAGAGGTTGGTAGAGAGTCTGGCAGAGAGGCTGGCAGAGATTGGTAGAGAGGATGGTAGAGAGGCTGGCAGAGAGGCTGGTAATAATGTTAACCCCTCCTGCCTCCCCAGGGGAGCGACTGTAAGCACATGTGACTGTGTTGAATTATATAACAAATGTTATCTTCTGTGTGTGTGCGCACGTGTGTGTGTAGGTGGCCCAGCGGATGGCATACTGTACCCTGGAGACCAGGTATTACAGATGAATGACCTGGTGGTAGATGATCTCAGCTATGAACAGCTGCAAGACATCACCAGGTAACTAACGTTGTATTTTCTCTCTGTATTCCCTCTGTCCCTTACTCAATTTTCTCCCTCTATTTCTCAGTCTCTATATTATAACTAGACAGTAGAGTAGGTAGTCAGGTTACTGGGACTCCCTTCCAGTGTATCCAGTTCTGAAAGCATACTTTCATTTGTGTGATTGTGTGTGCGCGCGCGTGTGTGCATGTGTGCTTGTGCGAGTGTGAGTTTGAGCGTGTCAGGTCAAATGTCAGTGTAGTGAAAATGCACACATGACAGCTGGACAGAAACATCTTGTCTCTGTGTTTCTTCAGGGACTTGGAGGACTCTGTCACAATGACAATCTTAAGGCACATGACAGTAAGTGTCTGTCTGTGTGTGTGTGTGTGTGTGTGTGTGTGTGTGGCGTGTGCATATTTGAATGTGTGTGTGTTAATGATGACATAACGTTGTCTTCCTGTGTGTCAGGGTCCTAAGTCGTCCATCATGTCGGCGGAGAAGAGGGCTCGTCTGAGGAGTAACCCGATCAAAGTGCGCTTCGCAGAGGAAGTGGTCGTCAACGGTCACACTCAGGTCAGGACCTCACACACATTCTCTCTGGTGTTCTCTATCCCTCTCTCTCTCTCTCGCTCTCTCTCTCTCTCTCTCTCTCCTCTCTCTCTTTCTCTCTCTTTCTTTCTCTCTCTTTCTCCCCTCTCTCTCTCTCTCTCCCCGCTCTCTCTCTCTCTCTCTCTCTCTCTCTCTCTCTCTCTCTCTCTCTCTCTCTCTCTCTCTCTCTCTCTCTCTCTCTCTCTCTCTCTCTCTCTCTCTCTCTCATTCTCTTATTCTCTTGTTCCTGCAGGGAAACTCTCTTCTGTTTCTGCCCAACGTTCTGAAGGTCTACCTGGAGAACGGACAGACCAAGGCCTTCAAGTTCGACGCTACCACCACCATCAAGGTACGGATATAACATGTCTAACATTTTACCTACAAATATCACTCATGCTTGTAAACCTGTGTCGTCTGCATGACTCAGTAGCCCACTAGCGCTAACACAAGTATTCAGTTGTCAAGCAACATTAAGACAACAAAACGATACAAAATACCTAACTGTGTTGTTTTGTTGCAGGACATCGTTCTGACTCTGAAGGACAAGTTGTCTATCCGCTGTATTGAGTACTTTTCTCTGGTGCTGGAACAGCAGTACAGTATCACCAAGCTTCTGCTGCTGCACGAGGATGAGCTTATACACAAGGTGAGGAGAACACACACACACACACACGTGCAACCTCACCCACACATGCAATCACACACACATCTCACCCACACATCCAACCTGTGTAACCAGTGCAGTCAGTCAAACAATATTTATCTCTAAATCACGGGTCTCCAAAAGGTAGATCGTGAGCTACTGTAAACTGTCATAAACATAAAGCTCCCGGCTACTGTCCAATCAAAGCCACATTGACATTTTCCCAGCCCTGGTTAGCCACTATTGGCTTAAAAAGCCAAATGTAACACAATATCTACCAATTAATTTCCAGCAATGTTTGGTCACCTCACTATAACCCTGTGTAACATGTATGTGTTTGGTCACCTCAATATAACCCTGTGTAACATGCATGTGCTTGGTCACCTCAATATAACCCTGTGTAATGTGAATGTTTCTCCAGGTGGTGCAGAAGAAGGAGAACAGCAGCCATGACTACAGGTGTCTGTTCAGGGTGTGCTTCATTCCCAGAGACCCCCTGGAGCTGCTACAGGAAGACCCCACCGCCTTCGAGTACCTCTTCCTCCAGGTGAGCAGCTAGCCACATCTAGCTGTAGGCCTAGACTACCATCTTTAGTGTCTGTAACTAGTCTGCCTATACTTTCACCTGTACTTATAGCCATGAGACCCTGTTTAACTTGCACACAGGTGAGCAGTGTTGGCTGTAATAGAGGAGTCTCCTTCGGCTGAGAATCAGAGTTTATTTACAGGGAGGAGCTTACGAGTCTTTTTGTAGAGTAAAACTTTATTTGGAAGCTACTGCGCTGCGTACAGAACTCAACATCGTTGAGATAAGTCGAGTTTCCTTTTAGGCCTATTTGGCGGGGAAAGTGTGAAGCGAGCTGTAGCCTATTGCCTGTTTCTGTTTATGAGTCTTTTATTAAAGAATGTGAAACAATGTGACTATTTCATTAAATAATGTAGCAGTTCTTTAGGCTATGGCCTAAAATACATTTGTTCATATGGGCAGAATACTGGTAAATATTTTAGTCCCGTTTGCTTTCTCTGTTAAATCTTCTAGACCTTGTTGTAAATCAAGCAGACAATAGCAGATGATCAACATAAATTTAGGGGTATTGGATTGGATCCAATGTGGATCACAACTTCACTGGCACAACGAAAAGGACATCAACATATTCTGGACATTCTTCCGAACACCATTTTCCCGCACTGGATGTTTTTGCATCGCCTCCATATCACAAAACTGTTTGTCACTTGACTGGATCTGCTGATGATGGTCAACAATACCAGTATGCCTAGCTAAACAGCTGGATACCAAATGCGCATCCAACAAGTAGGTCTATTAGTCTACTATACTCATAGCCTATTGAAGAACCACAGAAGTTAGGTTACTCTTTCGGTTAGAAGCATTCGATATTGCAATCGCATACATCATTTTGGATTTGTGTATCATTTTGGAAACTGTATTCACTGCGTAGCGTAAAATATCCAGATGAACATTTGATAAAGCGGTGCTGCCATTAATAGTGCACCATCTCATAGACTCATCAAGATTTTGTCTCGCTGATGGCCCATAAGTGGTCGGAAGGAAATATCAAGGAAATATCAAGGAAATATCATAGGCCTAGTTTTATTATATCGATAATTAGATTATATGGCGCAAATTGAAAGAAAATGAATTAGGTTTAAATAACTTTTCTTTATATGTGCATAAGTAGGCTTATGGATGACATTTTTCAAGTTATTCGCCCAACCCTGTTTTATTTATTCTATCTAAAAGGAAGGCAACTAATGCAGCACATTTGTATTTATTTATTTTATACAATATTCTGCCCATATGAACATATCAACGAATTTACCACCAGCCAGCCGTCGTTCCCTAGCCAATCGCGCACACGTGGTCGACAAAGGAGTTCGCTTTTGCTGCAGCCTTCGCTGTAAAATATAATGTATGGCGGCGGTACTTCACAGGGAGGGATTATAGCCAAACCTGTGTCAGTGTGATTTATTGTAGAGGAAATACAATTTGTTTCATACCTTGTGTGTGTATCTTTCTGCCTGTGTGTTTGTGTGTTTCATGCTGTGTGTATATATAATGCTGTATGTGTGTGTATAACGCTCTCTGTGTCTGTGTTTGTGTTGTCAGAGTGTCGGGGACGTTCTACAGGAGAGGTTTGCGGTGGAAATGAAGTGTAACACTGCACTGCGTCTGGCTGCCCTGCACATGCACGAGAGACTGGACAGCATAGGCTCCACCCGGACCTCTATCAAGAGCATCACGTGAGACACACACACACACACACACACACACACACACACACACACACACACACACACAAACAAACAAACATTGATATTGTCTCCTGTGTGTACTGTGACAGGAAAGAGTTTGGTCTGGACAGCTTCATCTCTCCCACTCTGCTCAGTAACATGAGAGAGAAGGACCTGAGGAAAGCCATCAGCTACCACCTCAAGAAGATCCACTCACTGCTGGAGCCACGACAGAAGGTATGGCGGGAGGGAGAAGGGGAAAGGGAGAGGGGAGAGAAAGGAGGGAGAGATTATACGTGCAATACCTTTTTCTTGTTGTCGTCAATGTTGTCGTCATTGTCGTTCTCGTTCTCTCTCTCTCCCTCTCCCTCTCCCTCTCCTCTCCCTCTCCCTCTCCCTCTCCCTCTCCCTCTCCCTCTCTCTCCCAGGTGATCTCAGCCACTCAGGCCCGGCTGGCCTACCTCACCCAGCTTGGAGAGCTCATCTCCTACGGGGGCCGCTCCTACACAGCCACCATGATGGTTAGTGTGTTTGAAACAACTTACAAAGGATCATCACAGCTGTCAATCATTCTCTGACTCTGCCCCAATTTAGAGAGCTGTTATTGGCTGGACAGGATTGACCACCCCCATTCTGGCCTCGTTTCACCCTGTGATGATTCAGTATGCATCTCAGACTGTATCTACTTCCTTCTTCCTTTCACCCCTCTTCCCTTTCTCTCTCTCTCCCTACCTCTCTTCCTCTTTTTCCTCTCCCTCTCTCTCCCCATCCCCCTTTATCTTTGCCCCTCTGTCCTCCTCCCCCTCTGTTCTTCTCCGTCCTCCTCCACCCCAGTTGCAGGACCGGGAGGCGCTGGTCAGTCTGTTGGTGGGAGCGCGCTACGGCCTGAGTCAGGTGGTCAACCACAAGCTCAACATGGTGTCCACCCTGGTAGACTTCAGCAGCATCAGTAGAGTGGAGCTGCTCTCTGAGTCGGACAGAGTCAGCCTGCTACGCATCTCACTGCACGACATTAAGGTAGGATACCATACACACTGTACAGTCCATTCAGAAAGTATTCAGACCCCTTGACTTTTTCCACATTTTGTTACGTTACAACCTTATTCTAAAATTGATACAATAGTCCCCCCCCCCATCAATCTACACACAATACCCCATCATGACAAACCAAAAAGAGGTTTTTAGAATATTTTGCAAATTTATTAAAAATAAAAAACTGAAATATCACATTTACATAAGTATTCAGATCATTTACTCAGTACTTTGTTGAAGCACCTTTGGCAGAAATTACAGCCTCAAGTCTTCTTGGGTATGATGCTACAAGCTTTGCACACCTGTATTTGGGGAGTTTCTCCCATTCTTCTCTGCAGATCCTCTCAAGCTCTGTCAAGTTGGATGGGGAGCATCGCTGCACAGCTATTTTCAGGTCTCTCTAGAGATGTTCGATCGGGTTCAAGTCCGGCCTCTGGCTGGGCTCAAGGACATTCAGAGACTTGTCCCGAAGCCACTCCTGCGTTGTCTTGGCTATGTGCTTAGGGTTGTTGTCCTGTTGGTTTTCATCAAGGATCTCTCTGTACTTTGCTCTGTTCATCTTTCCCTCGATCCTGACTAGTCTCCCAGTCCCTGCCACTGAAAAACATCCCACAGCACGATGCTGCCACCACCATGCTTCACCTTAGGGATGGTGCTAGGTTTCCTCCAGACGTGACGCTTGGCATTCAGACCAAAGAGTTCAATCTTGGTTTCATCAGACCAGAGAATCTTGTTTCTCATGGTCTGAGAATCTTTAGGTGCCTTTTGGCAAACTCCAAGCGGGCTGTCATGTGCCTTTTACTGAGGAGTGGCTTCCGTCTGGCCACTCTACCATAAAGGCCTGATTGGTGGAGTGCTGCAGAGATAGTTGTCCTTCTGGAAGGAACTCTGGAGCTCTGTTAGAGTGACCATCGGGTTGTTGGTCACCTCCCTGACCAAGGACCTTCTGCCCCGATTGCTCAGTTTGGACGGGCGGCCAGCTCTAGGAAGGAGTCTTGGTGATTCCAAACTTCTTCCATTTAAGAATGATGGAGGCCACTGTGTTCTTGGGGACCTTCAATGCTGCAGAAATAGTTTTTGGGACACTTCCCCAGATCTGTGCCTCGACACAATCCTGTCTCGGAGCTCTACAGGCAATTCCTTCGACCTTCGGTTTTTGCTCTGACATTCACTGTCAACCGTGGGACCTTATATAGTCGCTTTGGATAAAAGCGTCTGCTAAATGGCATATTATTATTATTATTATTATTATATAGACAGGTGTGTGCCTTTCCAAATCATGTCCAATCAATTGAATTTACCACAGGTGGACTCCAATCAAGATGTAGAAACATCTCAAGGATGATCAATGGAAACAGGATGCTCCTGACCTCAATTTCAAGTCTCATAGCAAAGGGTCTGAATACTTATGTAAATAATGTCTTTATTTATTTATAAAAACCTGTTTTCGCTTTGTCATTATGGTGTATTGTGTGTAGATTGGTGAGGAAATGTTTTGATTTAATCCATTTTAGAATAAGGCTGTAACGTAACAAAATGTGGAAAAAGTCAAGGGGTCTGAATACTTTCACTACACTGTATATGATACACATACACACACACAGAGATCACACACACACTCTCTCAGACACACATGTTTGCTCATAGCTACGCTTAGTTTACACACAAATACATTGGATGGAAAATACAACATGCATTCTCTCTTCCTACTCCCCTCTCTCTCTCTCTCTCTCTCTCTCTCTCTCTCTCTCTCTCTCTCTCTCTCTCTCTCTCTCTCTCTCTCTCTCTCTCTCTCTCTCTCTTCCTCTTTCTCTCTCTCCGTCTCTCTTCCCCCTCTCTCTCCAGCCTTTTGCCTTACTGATGGACTCTCTGGCAGCCAAAGACTTGGCGTGTCTACTGGGGGGCTACTGCAAGCTCCTGGTGGACCCCAGAGTGTGTGTGTTCCGTCTGAGACGCCCCAAGGTGCGGGTGCACAGGATACCTGCTGAGGAAGGTGTGTGTGAAGGGAGGTTCGCCGTTATAGAGGGAGTTTGCTATGAATCGCTGACAAGTGAGCATCAATGTTTAACTATAATTTTTCATTTTTGGCATTGATCATACTATTTATTTTGGCGTGGATATCAGCCAGTATGGATAGTTGATACAGATCAAACATATTCATTTGAGACTACTATTATTAGTATAGTAAAATGTATGTAACTGAGAAAAAAACGTTTTTGTTTTTTGTCATTCCCAGGCTATGTGTCCCGCTGCTGTAGTGACTCCGATGACTCGTCTGACGAGGACTACCCCGCCGAGCCTCCACCGACGCACACCCGCAAACGCCACACACCCGCCAGCAAAGACAGGGAGGGGTGGAGGAGAGAAGAGGAGGAGCAGAGAGGAGCGGAGGGAAAGAAAGAGAGAGCTGAGATAGAAGACGAAGAGAAACAAGAGGTGAAGATCATTGTGACGTCAGAGAAGGACATGGAAGTAGAGGAAGAGAACGGAAGGGAAGTGAGAGGAAGAGAGATAAATCTAGGAAGTAAAGCTAACATAGGAACAGTGGAACAGGACATGGTGCTGGACACTAACTGGTACCACACAGACCCGCGGGTCAACAGTAGCTTCTCCAGCCTGTCCAGTGGCTCTCTGAGGGCTGCCTTGGAGGAGAGCAGCGCTGCAGCTCCAGCCAGAGGAGGAGGCCCAGCCAAGGCCTCCTCTCGCGTGGTCGCCCTGCGCGAGGACAGCCCCTCTCTCCGGTCCCAACGGCCGACTCAGGGGATCACCACCCTGGATGTCCACCACCCGTTCCTCCTGGAGGTCACAGCTCCCTCTCCTCAGTGTCAGAGAGTGGGCGCCGCCGGCAGCACGGCCTCCGCGCCCGTACGCCCCACCAACCTGAGTTACCGTAGCAATGACAGCTCGTGCCTGTACTTCACCGAGCTCTCCAAGGGCAGCTACCTCCCCAGCCCCCCCGAGGCCACCAGCGACGAGGAGGAGATGGAGGAAGTTGAGGATGACGATGATGAGGAGGAACTGAGACGGCTCTCTAAGATACCTAGTCACATAGACCTGCGCCTCATCGACAAGATCTGTGCCCAGTCTAACAAAACTGCTTCCAACAACAAGTTAGACATCCCCAGAATCATCCCCAACCACACCTCCTCCTGTGAAAAGAGGGCGGCTTGTAGCTCCACCCACAAAGGGGAGGAGAGTCTATCAAGTCACTCTGGAGATTCCGGGCCTTTCCTAACGCCTTCCCCTAACGCTCCTCCTCCTGTTGCTAGGGAAAGTGCCTCAGAGTCAGACGATGAGTTCTTCGATGCCCAGGAGCGGTTCACTCCTCCAGTTCCTCCTGATGGCACAGGTGGGTTGTTGACTTCTTCACTGACAGAGTAACTGTGTATAGAGCTGTTCAAGTGTTTAACGCCCCCCTCTCTCTCTCTCTCTCTCTCTCTCTCTCTCTCTCTCTCTCTCTCTCTCAGAAAACAGTTTGGATGCGGCTGACAATAATAGACACAGTAAACGCTGGAGTGGCACAGGGAACGGACTGCCAGTGGTACCAGAGAGGGAGCCTCCCTCACCCCTCAAAAAGAAGCACTCCTCACCTGACCACAAAAAACAGCAGGAGACCCAACAAGATCCAAAGCTCCACTCAAACCAGTCTTCCACTCAGAGTGTCGATGCCAAGACCAAGCCTCCACCATTGGCCCCCAAGCCCCAGCTACCCCCCAAACCTGAACTGGCCCCTAAACCCGAACTAGCCCCCAAACCCCAGATAGACCCCCAGAGGTCTCCCAAGCGTGGGGGTCCATACGCCCACTGTAATGGGGATGCTCGTGGGGGCCACGCAGGGCTCCTGGAGATAGACACCATGGAGCCAGAAACAATGGAGTTTAAATCAGTCACCTCGGGGGCGGGGGGGCCTCCGCTCGCCTCCCCCCTCATCACGGCTGTACGGAAGAACCAGCAACCCCCTGCTGGACCTCAGGCTGTGGAGAACGGGCTCAGGCAAGAGAATGGGCCTAAAATAGAGAACGGTTCTAAGCAAGAGAACAGTTCTAAGATAGAGAACGGGACTCCTAACGTGCTTCCTAAGGATCGTGTTCTGGTCACTGCTGACAAGCAGACAGCCATGGTTGAAACTAAAACAAATAGGATTTCCATGCTAAAGGGTGAGTTCCGAAACGGGGTTGGGGTGGACCCCCCGAAAAAGCTGCAAAGCTTGTCCCCCATTCCACGTTCGGCTTCAGGAGATGAAATCAGGATAAGCCTTACCACCCCTCCACCACTCTCTCCCAGAACTTCCCCTCCTTCTCTTCATCCCCTAACAGTCCTCCCCATCCCGGTCTCACCGAAAGAGAAAGAGGGGGTGTCCCCCCCGAACGGCCTCCACCCCTGGGGCAGTCGCAATGGGAGCGCTCAGTCCGGGAGGAAGGTCTCTCTGAGTCATGAGAACCTGTCGCCCAAAAACGCAGACGGCCCCCACAGTCTGACAACCTCCCTCACCATTTCCTCCTCTAAAGGGACAGCGGGAGGTCCAGAGAGCACAGGGAGGTCAGGGTCAGGTTCAGACCTGAGGGTCAGTTCGTCCAGCCTGGGGGGCCGTCTGCCTACCTCAGCCCTGAGAGGGAGGATCCAGGCCCTGCCCTGGTACATGACCCGCTCCCAGGAGATCCTGGGCACCCTGGACTACCCCTCCACCAGCTCTGTCAACGAGGATGTCACATCCGGGTACGGCTCCGGTCTTTCGGTCAGCGGAGCCTCCGAGGTCAGCAAGGTCACTGCCAAGGCAGTAGGTGAGACTGCAGCGGGTAAAGGGAAGAAGGAAGTGCTGGAGGATGGAGCCGAGGTCGTCATAGCGACCATCAAAGAGTTCCAGGAAGTGACTCCCCGTGTGAAGGAGGCCAATGGGACGAATGGGTCGCACCCCAACCAGACCCTGAGAGAAAATGGGGCGCACGTCTCTGAGCCCTATGGGTTTCTGGGCTCCTGCAAGTCAGAGCAGCCCCAGTCCAGGCCCCACTCAGAGGTGGGTTTAGGGGGTGGTTCAGGCCCACCCCTAGAGGGGGACTCTCTGGTGCACACCCCTCCCCAGGCCCACCACGAGGCGTGTGGCTGCCGCACCGTCTACGCCAACTGCTTCAGCGGCGACGTGGAGGACGGCTGCGGCTTTGACGAGGAGCTCACAATCTACGAGTTCTCCAAACGCACGCGCCCCAAACAAGCCCGCTCTACACCCCTGCCCTCCCCCACCTCCCCTGTCCCCTCCCCCAACATCCTGTCCCTGCTGAGGGACACCCCTCGCCCTCTCTCCACCCTCTCCACTGCCTCCTCAGAGTTTAGCCCCCTCCTGTCCCACCCCATCTCCCCAACGCCTCCTATAGGCGCCCTGTGCTCCCTCACCAACAAACGCTACGTAGGGCTGAAGGGGGGCTTTGCCTCCCTGAGGCAGGACATCGATCAGCTATGCCTGGTCCTGGAGAGAGGCACGGCTGGGCCACCACCATCATCAGAACCCTCCAAAACAGACCAGGATGGGTGTAGAGAAGGGGGACCCAACCCAAACCAAGACGTGGGGCAAGAGGAGGGTCCGACCGCGTGCTGTGGAGGGGCAAGTCCTCTGCCCATGACAGAGGCTGAGAGGAGTTTACTCCAGGCAGAGGCCCGGCGGTTGGCAACAGGGTGCCAGCGTGCCACACGTGTGGGCTGGGCTCCGGAGGAGGCGCTTCGTTCCTTATCCAACAGCTTTAGTGCCCTTGTGCAGCTCTCCGCAGCCTGCCTGAGAACACACCCCTGTCCTGGCTGTGACATCTGCCGCAATGAGGGTCAGATCCAGAGCGCTGATGATGAGGGCCAGGAGGAGGCTCTGGACAAGCTGAAGGAGATCGTAGGGCTGTACCGGGAGTTTGTTGGGGCTGTGGAGACGGCTGAAACCAGGGCTGGGGCTGGCGGTGGGACTGGGTCTGGGGATGGACAGGGGCAGGGAGAGGGTGAGGGGGTGAGGCTGCTGGCCAAACGCTGCACGGTGCTCATCTCTTCCGTCTTTGCGCTCACGCAGCTGTTCAGGACGCACTCGCCGGACACCACAGACCTGGCAGGTCAAACACATCTCCACTTTTGACCTCTGAACTTTTAAAACCCCTCCTCACCAACAGGACTGAGGTGAGATGAGGGGAGGACTTAGTAAGAGAAGGGAGGAGGATGAAGGGCTGTTGACACGATTCTTTAGCATTGTGGGATCCTCTGTGTGCCCCTACATACAGTACATACACACTTGTACAGTAAGTGCCATGTACACCACAGCACACACACACACACACACACACACACACACACACACACACACACACACACACACACACACACACATCCATAAAAGATGAGAGGAACCTCTTCCACTGACTGCCATTACTGCTAGGTCTCCCGATAGACTCATCTGGATTATGCATTTGTACATAGGTATTTTATAACTATCTATCTTATTTTATTATTATATACTGTATGTGTATGTATGAAATATGTATGTACGTATTTAAGTATGTTTGCACCATGGTCTATGATGTGATGAGACCTGCTGGTGTAAGACCCTGTGGTTGTCACTGGATTTTGTATATATTTTTTTGTCATGTGTGATTTTCTACCTCCACCCACCTCCCTTCCTCTGGCCTGGTGTCTGCTGAGGAGACGAGAAAGCATTACTTTATCTTCTGCTTATTTAATGATTCTGTGGATCCAGTTAGAGATCAAATCTGTAATTTAGATTTTTCCATTGGGAAAAACATTTTAGGCCAAACAGTAAAACACAACACAAACTTTTACATTTGCTGAGACCCACCGCTTCAGTTTACAAACAAATACAAAGGGAGCACTATTGACCGTGAAATAAAGTTACAGTTTGCAGAAGTTACAGAAATGAACCCTGTGAAAAGTGTCCACCTTTTCTTTCTGTTCCGTTCCTGGCTCCTGACTGACTACTTGTGTGTGAATGCTTGAACGGAGTAAACCCTCAATAACCCAAACGCTTATGCAGTAATTAAACAGTACTCTGAATCTAAAGGATACATATATTTTTCTGGGGTGGGTTACGTGGGTGGGGGAATAGTGGAAATGAATTAATTTGGTATTTTGTAAAACGTTTTTGACACGGCTGACTGTTAAAACTAACTCTAGATGTAGCAACGATCCAAAGTTATTTAACACTGAGCCACAATTTTACTTCTTGCCCATGTTTAGCTCTGCAGATGGACGGACTGACTGATTCTGTTTGTACCAGAGCTGTTGATAGATATACATGTATATCTAATTTATGTTTGTGTTAGTTTGATTCTATCTGTCCTTCCTTAGTTTATGGCTATGCAAACATAACCACTACTTTCCTGTTCTCCAAAATATCATTCTCTGTTACAATTGTGTTAACATTAAAGACAAGAATACCTGCATATGATTTATAGTCAGTGTTAATGGAAATACAGAGGGCTTCCCCTTATGATAATGGGAGATCTGGATTAGGATCACAGGTACAACACCTTGCAAAAGTATTCATCCTCCTATTTTGTTGCGTTACAACCTGTAATTTAAAAGATTTTTTTTTAAATTTCATGTAATGGACATACACAAAACAGTCCAAATTGGTGAAGTGAAATAAAAAAAATAACTTGTTTCAAAAAATTCTAAAAAAGAAATAACGGAAAAGTGGTGCGTGCATATGTATTCACCCCCTTTGCTATGAAGCCCCTAAATAAGATCTGGTGCAACCAATTACCTTCAGAAGTCACATAATTAGTTAAATAAAGTCCACCTGTGTGCAATCTAAGTGTCACATGATCTGTCACATGATCTCAGTATATATACACCTGTTCTGAAAGGCCCCAGAGTCTGCAACACCACTAAGCAAGGGGCACCACCAAGCAAGCGGAACCATGAAGATCAAGGAGCTCTCCAAACAGGTCAGGGACAAAGTTGTGGAGAAGTACAGATCAGGGTTGGGTTATAAAAGACACTTTGAACATCCCACGGAGCACCATTAAATCCATTATTAAAAAATAGAAAGAATATGGCACACAACAAACCTGCCAAGAGAGGGCCGCCGACCAAAACTGGACCAGGCAAGGAGGGCATTAATCAGAGAGGCAACAAAGAGACCAAAGATAACCCTGAAGGAGCTGCAAAGCTCCACAGCGGAGATTGGAGTATCTGTCCATAGGACCACTTTAAGCCGTACACTCCACAGAGATGGCCTTTACGGAAGAGTGGCCAGAAAAAAGCTATTGCTTAAAGAAAAAAATAAGCAAACACGTTTGGTGTTCGCCAAAAGGCATGTGGGAGACTCCACAAACATATGGAAGAAGGTACTCTGGTCAGATGAGACTAAAATTGAGCTTTTGGCCATCAAGGAAAACGCTATGTCTGGCGCAAACTCAACACCTCTCATCACCCCGAGAACACCATCCCCACAGTGAAGCATGGTGGTGGCAGCATCATGCTGTGGGGATGTTTTTCATCGGCAGGGACTGGGAAACTGGTCAGAATTGAAGGAATGATGGATGGCGCTAAATACAGGGAAATTCTTGAGGGAAACCTGTTTCAGTTTCCAGAGATTTGAGACTGGGACGGAGGTTCACCTTCCAGCAGGACAATGACCCTAAGCATACTGCTAAAGCAACACTAGTGGTTTAAGGGGAAACATTTAAATGTCTTGGAATGGCCTAGTCAAAGCCCAGACCTCAATCCAATTGAGAATCTGTGGTATGACTTAAAGATTGCTGTACACCAGCGGAACCCATCCAACTTGAAGGAGCTGGAGCAGTTTTGCCTTGAAGAATGGGCAAAAATCCCAGTGGCTAGATGTGCCGAGTTTATAGAGACATACCCCAAGAGACTTGCAGCTGTAATGGCTGAAAAAGGTGGCTTTACAAAGTGGGGGGGGGGGTGAATAGTTATGCACGCTCAAGTTTTCAGTTTTTTTTGTCTTACTTCTTGTTTGTTTCACACACAAAAATATTTTGCATCTTCAAAGTGGTAGGCATGTTGTGTAAATCAAATTATACAAACCCCCCAAAAATCCATTTTAATTCCAGGTTGTAAGGCAACAAAATAGGAAAAATGCCAAGGGTGGTGAATACTATCACAAGCCACTGTATATTCAGGATTGCAATGTTCTGCAGTGTTGCATGAAATGGAATGCAACATATCTCAACAAAGGCCTCCAACCTACTGTGTTGTGGGTAAAATGCAGAGCTGTTTTGTGACTGGAAACTGTCACAACTCACTGATCTTGTCAAGATGCTGTAAACATATTCAATCTGAACTTTGACTAAATAAATTGTTGTTTTGCCTTTCGTCTGATGGGACACAGATATTTTATTGTCACTGTCATTTTCCTCCTTTTTGTTCAAGCTAACCACAGATTTGCCTTGTAGCATCAGATTCAAGCACATTCCAGGACACTTCGAATAGGTATTTGGGCAGATTTTAGATGTCAATAGTCGACTGACAGAAATGGAATCAGTCTCTTTTTGGCACTAATATCACTCCATATAACTATCTGGATGGCTTGGTTTATCGAAAGTGCTGCCCACTAATATGCTCATCTACATCTGATGCCACCTGATTATCTCCCTCAGTTAAATCCATTAGATCTGGAGGGACGTTAATACTGTACCTATGACAACAATGGGATGATGATGTCATATCCACGCACAGGGCCGGACTACCACATCTGGAGTGGTTAGTGCTATCCGGGATCCTCGGGACGTCCCTATCCTAACCCCTATTCGTACCCTAACCATAACCCTTACCTAACCCCAACCCTTAATCATTTAAAATGTATACTTCAATGGGGTAGGGACGTCCCAATGATAGCAAGTACCCATCTGGGGCACCTACCTCCTCCAACAAATTATATTTGGCTAACTTCCTGCAATTATACACATTTTGCCAAGGTGCAGACAGAAAAATGTGCAGTTTTATAGCTAATCTCACGCTATTCTACACATTTTGCCATGAGGCTGAGAGACAGTTTGGGAGTTTTAAAGCTAAATATTTATACTATTCTATATATTTTGCCATGGCTTATGTTGTGTTCATAATATGCCATCTGCGGGGGGGCCCGACCTCCAGGGGGCCCCCAATCGATGTATTCATATGCTATCTGTGGGGGCCTTACCTCTAGGGGGCCCCCAACGGACATGTTCATACAATCTGGGGGGCCCTGGATCCCCCCCAAAAAAAAAAGTAACCTTAATTTTGGGTTGGGGGCCCCCTGTAGGTCCGGCGCTGTCCACACTTCTTCCATTAACTCACAAACATGATAAGAAGATTGGCGCAGCTGGAGCCTGGATATTGATGGCATAGATGGTGATTAGGAAATGCAGTCCGACAGTTTTAAGGGATGGTGACAGAACAATTTGCCTTCACTGTATCATGTGTTTTGATCAGTGTAAAGATTAAGGCAGATGAAAGGAACTAGAAGCCACTGTAAAGTGTTTAGATCCATTGGACATTAGTGGACATTGGAAAATAAAGTTATGATGATAATCATGATAATCATTGTAGCATACTGGCCACAGAACCTGACCTTTGTCATGTAACCGACATTATAGAATAGACTAGAAGCCATATGCTGATCAGAAACACACTGTATAGTGCTGTCAGTGGATTATAGGCCTCCATGCACAGATCACTGGGCAGCCATTTCTTGCTGTAACGTGTTGAAATAAACAACTGCAAAAAGGCACGTGAGATCTAACTCCTGTCTCTGCCTCTGGAAAAGGGAGGTGCATCAACTGTTTAATTCGAATGCACACTACAGAGAAACCAGTGTCTTTGGAGAAACCTCCCTGGAGACATGTTTTTTTTATGTCATGAAACTTCATGGAGGGACAATCAATCATCAATATTTTATTTTCGTGCCTTCCTTCATTAACATTGATCTCAATTAAAATATTGTTAGAAAATAAATGTGATGATCTCATATTTTGGCCTTCCTGATTGTGATAACCTCAGGCACTAACTATGGAACAATACACAGTAAGAACACAAACACCACAAGCTGTCTGGGCAGCAGCCATTTCTCAAATATTCAGTTGGGAGTGTCTGTATAATGCCGCGTTCACATGCTAGTCTGAAGTAGGAAACGCAGAAATTTCCGACATGCTAACTGGTTGTAGTTACACTCGTGCCACGTTCAACGAATCAGGAAGTCGGAAATGTCAGAGTTTCCTTGTTCCAACTAGCATATGAAAGCGGCATAAACTAATGTATTGGCCCTGTTCACTATGACATGGGAACAGTGATTTTGACCAGCCATTGAACCCAGGGGTAAATATTTATAAAGCAGAGCAGTACTTGTGAACGGGGCTTGTCAAAAATACTGGGCTTCCTACCATCCCTCCTTCATCCCTTTAACATAAGCCATCACTTTCCCAACATGACTGTATAAGAGAAAACACTATGGTAGAAACTAAGCAAGCTAGACAATGAAAATCCACCTCAATGTGATAGAAAGTCACACTGCACTTTCCTATTTAGTCCTGATTAGTAATCACTCATAGAAAGAGAAAATGCCTTTCAGTAGCAATCTAGAGGGAAGCCCTGGTTGAACTGCCTTGGGTACGTCTCTGTCATCTACCCTGGTCCATCTCTCTCTCCAGACCAAAGTCCCTATGTCAGATTGCCCTTAATCTGATCACTTGTTAACCCAGCAGTCAGATCCAGGCCCTCATATAGCCACACTAACCAGCCCAGTGGCTTGGCAAGACACAGTTGTCCTGACTTCCCCAGTCGCAGGCCGTACCAGGAAGACTGTTTGGTAGAATGCCAAAACGTTGCTGCCGTTGAAATTGCTATGATGCCATAGAACGTAGACACACCATTCATTGCGTCGATCAGAGTTATGGTTTGTAAGCTTATATGGATGGACACATAATGAAACCGTTTAGAGTAGTATGCATGGAAAGGTTTTCCCTGTGATTTGTCAATAGGGATTAGCTGGTTGTTTGGGTAAGAACACAGTGAGCAGTAACAGTCACAGATGACTGAAATAGACTGACTGTAAGGGGGAAAGGGGGATACCTAGTCAGTTGTACAACTGAATGCATTCAACTGAAATGTGCCTTCCGCAAGGTCTGAAGCGTTCACAATGATAATGTTGACTCACTCACACCCAAATGACACAGATACACACCCGTTCAAGACGCATTTCACCTTTACAAAACATTTGGGTGTCTTCTAAAAATATACAGTACACTATAACCAAAAAGTGAATTATCATTGATGAACATCATGACTTGTTCACAATGGGGGGGTCGGAGGGACTATAACAAACAGCATATTCACAAATGGACAAAATAAGCCTACGATTTTTATTTTAGTCATTCAGACATTTTCAACATTTGCTGGCCTGGTTAGCATTACATTGATGTGAAATCTGTGACTAACTCAAGTGATTTGCAATTTATTTGGAAATGTTTTATGTAGTCGCCTAATCACATACAGTTCCCTGAACCTTTCAATAAAACATACATGTACCTTCAAAGCTAGAAAACCAACTGAAAACTGTACTGATCTTGTTCAGCGCTGATTCTTTTTAAGTTGAAAATACAGACATAGACTGCATAAGGGCCAAATGAAATGGCAGATATGGCTTTCTGTGCCATAACACACTACTCTCCCTCACTTTTCTCATTCTCTCACTTTGCATTCAGTCTCCCTCATACTAGTCCTCACACTCCTCCAGCGCCCTCTTTCTCCCTCTCCGCTCTCTCTGCAGCCCCTAGCAGCATGCCTTCCCTATCTGGCCTGTCATATGCCGCTGCATGGCGACTGCCTCTACTCAAGCTTGAAATTTGAGCCCATTATGTCAACAGGGGTTATGGGCAGAGAGGAGAGCAGTGTGCAGCAGTCAGAATGAAGGGAGAGGGAGAGAGAGGGGAGTGGAAAGCAAGTCATTCTCGGAAAGGAAGGAGAGACAAATATGGAGGAGAGAAGCGAGTGTGTGAATGAAGGGCTACAGCGACAGGCTGGAAGTATAACATGATAAGCAAAATGGTTGTGTTCCTGTATTCTTTGGGTGTGTATTTTCTTTAATCACAGTTGTGCATGTTTTATCTGAGGAAGAACATTATTTGGCCATGTCTTATTGCTTTTTAAGTCCATCACATCAAGGAAGAGACAAGTTATGGGTAACACGTACATTTTACTTATGCTTAAACCAATGGGCACTTTAACAGACACACACTACAAGTAGCACTTCAGGAATAAGCTCATTACAAGTAGCATTTCAAGAATAAGCTCATTACACACAAATCTTTGACAAACATTTTCAAGATACGCTAATAGTGGTGTTGATTGATGGGTCATAATAACTGAGTGAAGAAATGGTTAATAATAGCACTTTCTTAGTCCAGTTCCCATGTGCTTCTGAGTATACCGCTATTTCCAGTCGTCTTTTAAGTAATACCTACAGGACAAACACTAGCTAGCAGTTAGGCTAGTATCATAGGAATCCCCAACCAGCTAATGTTGGTGATTTACCGCCATCTGCAGTGCTGGAGTCCTGAACCAAATAGTGTCATTAATTTACTGTGGCCACTAGATGGCAGTGACTTAGCCTAAAGCGATTTACAAATCAAGACAATGCTCTGATCATTGGCTGATCGCTCCCAACCATAGGAATCGACAATCAGTTGCGTACTTTAAAATGGTGGAAGCCATCAATGGCAACGTCCATGCTGAAATGGGTTGAATCCAAGTTGAGTCCTCTAACTATCTCTATAGCTATTACACTGCACAGGGTTGAATCATAGAGACAGATAGAGGACTCCTCTTTATATATGTGCCATTATAGAGTCTGTGACAGCATGGGCAGCGTCATTGAGGCTACAACTCATAGAGCCCCGCAGTGGAGGTGTCATAATACCCATAAATCCTAGCGGTCAAACAGGGAAATGGTTCCAATCGTTTTTCCACTGTTTATTTTTCCCATTGAGGATTTTAGAAACACTTAAAATACGGGCTGTGTTTTGTGTAGGCTTGCCCTGGTGTGACGTTTTGATAACCATGTAAATCTCTCTCGGACAAGGTGACTTTTATCAATATATTCGGCTCTATTTACTCTCAGAATCAAAAATGGTAATTAGCGTCAAAGTAGACATCATGCAAAACCACAAATCCCTGCAAGGTCCTGCACATCATCTCTAGCTGACACCTTTGCTAACAGGTATTGTGTCAATTTAAAACTTGCACAAGACAGTTAACAGAATTGTCCATTTAAAGAAATGTAGCCAATTTATTCATTACTACATTTAGCTAACATTAGATAGTTAATCCAGAGATTCTTCCCTTTGCCTCGATTCGACAGTCTCGTCCAGATCATGGCATTTGTAGTTCTTTATGATAGCCACATTAGCAGCTAATTAGCATTTCATTTTTGGGGGATAAATTCAGGCAAATATATTGATTAAAGTCACCTTGTCCTAGAGATTTAAACGGTTATCAAAACGTCACGCCAGGGTAAGCCTACACAAAACACAGCCCTTATTTTAAGTGTTTCTAAAATCCCCTATGGAAAAAATTAATGGTGGAAAAACGATTGGAACCCTTTCCCCGCTAGATTTGATGGGTATTATGACTCATACTGTGGTACTTTAAGGGAATCCACACCCAGTTGACTACTTTAAAATGGGGGAAGCATGGTGGAAGCCCTCATTGGTGCTGCCCATGCTAAAACTGCCTTTTGGCCACTAGAGGCCTCTATCATTCTCTATGGGTCGAATCAGTGCATATTCCAAGATGACCGACATGGTAAATAGTTGGACAACAATCAGTATACCAGAGTTCACAGTTAGAGGACCAGAGTAGGGAAAGGAGAGGGGTTGAAAGGACTAATAATCAATGCACACAGATCAAAGCACTGGTCAACACAATGAATAGTTATTTGAAAGGTGCTCTTGGTCACTCTAACAAAGGCTTACCCCCATTAAACTGCCATAGACACTTACCCCCTACATACGGGGGGCCAGTATGAAAAATTTATGCACTCACTAACTGTAAGTCGCTCTGGATAAGAGCGTCTGCTAAATGACTAAAATGTAAAAAACACACACAAAAAAAAACACTATCTGGACCTGTTTGGGTGGGCAGTGGGCACATTAGAGTTTCAAACAAAAAGACAGCACCAACTACGATCATCTTCCCCCTCAAACAACACTTTCCCAAGTATTTTTCTCGCTCTCCTCCTCACTTTCTATCCCCCTCACTTTCTATCTCCCCCTTAAGTACACTGAGCAGAAGCTCGTATGTCGCGTTGATGATGCCCCAGGAGAGAAGGGAGCGGTGGTAGTTGAGGTGTGCCCCTCTGAACAGCATGGCCACGCTGCCACCCCTCTCCCTCCACACCGTCATCAACACCTCCCCACAGGGGCGGAAAGCACCCCCCACCTGGGACTGGGCCCGCGACTTCACCACATTCAGCGGGTAGAACATGATCCCCAGCGCCGCCCCCAGCACCCCTCCACACACAAAGTCATTGACCAGGTTGCCAGCCCGGCTGGAGGACTCAGGGAGCTGCTCCTTGATGGGCCCGCGGAGCCCGAAGAACAACACGTTACTGGGCCCGTTCCTTATTAAGACCGGCACCAGACCGCGGTAGCACTCCTTCACACCGTACTCGCTTAGGAGCGTCCGGAAGGTGTGGGCCGTGTTGTGGAAGCGGCCGTGGTGCCGATGGTCCTGGAGGAGAGTCTGCACACGCTCAAACGGCGTCAAGACAGCCTCTGCCGTACCTGCCAGCGCCGCCGCGGAGCTCCGCGTCACCAGCTCGGGAATGCCGCTGCCAGTGGGCACCTGGTCCAGTAAGACCCGGGAGAAGTCCTCGTACAGGCCGAACATTATGGCTACAGTGGTGGTCTTCTGGAGGAGAGGAGGGAGCAGCCCCCTGTAGAGTTTCCTCACCCCGTCCCGCTGGAGTTGTCTGACGGCCTCTCTGGCCCGCACACCGTGAAGCTGCTGCCTGAACAGAACCTTCTGGATGGGGAAGGTCACCACGATGTTGGTGAAGGCAGCTATGGAGCCACACACGTAGTGCTTCCCTCGAGGGCCGAGCGCAGAGCCCAAACCCCTGCCAGATAGCAGGGAGCCCCCTCCTTTACCCAGGGACCCCTGGGGCTGTGACGTGCGGGCTGACTCTGGGTCCATGCTGGTAACAGCCATGGGAGATGAGACGCACCCTGACCCTACGCCACCAGCATCACTGCTGGGGAGACAACCTCTAGGATGATTTTACACCTGTGGGAGGGAATGAAAAATAGTTAAATTTACAATGTTTAAAACTGGCTACAATATTATCTATTGGTACTGAAAAAGTGTGTGAATTGAAGCTTCCTGTTCCTTTCAGCAAAACATGCATTGGCTATTATAACATTGTAACAAATGGATGGTCAACCAGTCTGTGAAAACTCCCTCATGATTAGTGGAGAAGGATTGTGTGACAATGAGGCTTGTATACAGAAGACATCAGGTTTTCTGCACTGGGGTAGGACTGCAGTTTTGCCAAATGATAATACACCGGTAATATTCTATAAAACAATGTCCCAGTGTAACAAGGATCTTGTGTAAGTAGGTTTGGTAATGCAGTTCAGTGCACCATGGACACAATCCAGGTCTTTGTACTGCATCAATTGAAACTTGGCTCTCACAGTTTGCTGCCATTACCACCTCAGTGATAATAATTATTGCATAACTTGATTCTAATGTACAAGGTGATATTTACTCTTCAGAAAGGAATTAAGAGACATGCATCATCATTTTATGCAGCCTAGAAGTTGTCCAGAAACAATTTAAAACCAAGCTCCACACTCAAGTGCCTTCTAAATATAGGTCAGAGTGGTGGAACTGTCACTGGAGGGTAATTAGAGGTCAAGGAATGAAAGCAGATTTCGTCAAAGTGCTTCTGCCAAATGCAAACCGTTAACAATTGAAATTAGTTGAGTCACCCAGTGCAGACGAACTGTCAGTGACCAGGAGGAACAGTCAGTTTGCCAACCTGGTTGTTGAGTCTGTTCATCATTGTTTTTTTTATTTCACCTTTATTTAACCAGGTAAGCCAGTTGAGAACAGGTTCTCATTTACAACTGCGACCTGGCCAAGATAAAGCAAAGTAGTGCAATAAAAACAACACAGAGTTACATATGGGGTAAAAAAAAAACATAGTCAGAAATACAACAGAAAATATATATACAGTGTGTGCAAATGTAGCAAGTTATGGAGGTAAGGCAATAAATAGGCTATAGTGCAGAATAATTACAATAGTATTAACACTGGAATGCTAGATGTGCAAGAGATTATGTGCAAATAGAGATACTGGGGTGCAAAAGAGCAAAATAAATAACAATATAGGGATGAGGTAGTTGGGTGGGCTAATTTCAGATGGGCTGTGTACAGGTGCAGTGATCGGTAAGGTGCTCTGACAACTGATGCTTAAAGTTATTGAGGGAGATAAGAGTCTCCAGCTTCAGAGATTTTTGCAATTCGTTCCAGTCATTGGCAGCAGAGAACTGGAAGGAATGGCGGCCAAAGGAGGTGTTGGCTTTGGGAATGACCATTGAGATATACCTGCTGGAGCGCAGACTACGGGTGGGTGCTGCTATGGTGACCAATGAGCTAAGATAAGGCGGGGATTTGCCTAGCAGTGATTTATAGATGGCCTGGAGCCAGTGGGTTTGACGACAAACATGTAGTGAGGACCAGCCAACAAGAGCGTACAGGTCACAGTGGTGGGTAGTGTATGGGGCTTTGGAGACAAAACGGATGGCACTGTGATAGACTACATCCAATTTGCTGAGTAGAGTGTTGGAGGCTATTTTGTAAATGACATCGCCGAAGTCAAGGATCGGTAGGATAGTCAGTTTTACGAGGGCATGTTTGGCAGCATGAGTGAAGGAGGCTTTGTTGCGAAATAGGAAGCCGATTCTAGATTTAACTTTGGATTGGAGATTCTTTATGTGAGTCTGGAAGTTGAGTTTACAGTCTAACCAGACACCTAGATATTTGTAGTTGTCCACATACTCTAGGTCAGACCCGTCGAGAGTGGTGATTCTAGTCGGGTGGGCGGGTGCTAGCAGCGTTCAATTGAAAAGCATGCATTTAGTTTTACTAGTGTTTAAGAGCAGTTGAAGGCTACTGAAGGATTGTTGTATGGCATTGAAGCTCGTTTGGAGGTTTGTTAACACAGTGTCCAATGAAGGGCCAGATGTATACAAAATGGTGTCGTCTGCGTAGAGGTGGATCTGAGAGTCACCAGCAGCAAGAGCGACATCATTGATATACACGGAGAAAAGTGTCGGCCCAAGAATTGAACCCTGTGGCACCCCCATAGAGACTGCCATAGGTCCAGACAACAGGCCCTCCGATTTGACACACTGAACTCTATCTGAGAAGTAGTTGGTGAACCAGGCGAGGCAGTCATTTGAGAAACCAAGGCTATTTAGTCTGCCAATAAGAATGCGGTGGTTGACAGAGTCGAAAGCCTTGGCCAGGTCGATGAAGACGGCTGCACAGTACTGTCTATTATCAATCGCGGTTATAATATCGTTTAGGACCTTGAGCGTGGCTGAAGTGCACCCGTGACCAGCTCGGAAACCGGATTGCATAGCGGAGAAGGTACGGTGGTATTCGAAATGGTCGATGATCTGTTTGTTAACTTGGCTTTCGAATACTTTCGAAAGGCAGGGCAGGATGGATATAGGTCTGTAGCAGTTTGGATCTAGAGTGTCACCCCCTTTGAAGAGGGGGATGACCGCGGCAGCTTTCCAATCTCTGGGGATCTCAGACGTTATGAAAGAGAGGTTGAACAGACTAGTAATAGGGGTTGCGACAATTTCGGCGGCTAGTTTTAGAAAGAAAGGGTCCAGATTGTCTAGCCCAGCTGATTTGTAGGGGTCCAGATTTTGCAACGCTTTCAAAACATCAGCTGTCTGAATTTGTGTGAAGGAGAATCGGGGGGGGCATGGGCAAGTTGCAGCAGAGGGTGCAGAGTTGGTGGCCGGGTTAGTGGTAGCCAGATGGAAAGCATGGCCAGCTGTAGCAAAATGCTTGTTGAAATTCTCGATTATTGTAGATTTATTTATTGTACTCTGGTTAGAGGGTCTTGAGTAACGTTAACGCCTTCTAGGAACTCCCCATTTGCTGTTATGACTCATGGGCATGCTATGTGGATACACCTTCCAAATGATGCACACATGAAATGCTAAAGTTGATTTGGTCAATGGAGAAATTGTCAATATGGTCAAGAAAGACATGCTCAAGGCTATCTGAGTTTGAATATATGCAGCTAGCTTCAGAATGTATTCCAAAGATTACACACTGGCACAATCCCGATTATTCTGAATTAGTTATTGCTTTACTAGCCAACTCCAAAACACAGGACAGTAACGTTACAGTCTGCTAAACCGGTCTTCGTCCTGGCTAGACCCACAAAAATGTTTCCTGATTGGATGTCAAAGGGTTGGGTCCATGCTAACAAGCCAGCTAATTAGCTAACATCACCTTTTCAGGGCCTTCTTTAGCAGCCAGTGACATGGCTAATCTTGACAGTAAAGATTTCATTTGCAAGCTATAGTTAACAGGAGTTTGACTGAGCTAGCTATCTAGCAAGTTAGCTAGTTTGCAGTCCTTTTGTATCCAGCTAACGTTGGCTAGCAAGTTGGCAGTGTCAAAGCAGACAACTGGCTTTCACTTGTTTTTTTTGACCAGACAAACAGTCGCGAGAGAGATAGCATGCCCATTCAAGGCTATCGTTGTAAATGTAATAAATTAAAACCCACATTATATATGATATTTCAACACTAGGCCCCTAGTATCCAACTGTACCTGTCTTTTACCTTGCCACGAAGAAACCGTAGTTTACCACGGAAATGAGGCTTGCTAGGTCGTTCCGTCTGCTGTCGATCGCAGATGCATAGGGAAGCAGGTGACAGCAGGAAAACCAATCGAGATGCAGATCGCGTGCCATGTAGCGGGCCTGCGCTACGACCACGGGTCCTGCGCTAATCTACAAAAAAGAATACAAAAAATAAGTATCGCCTATACCTATAGTTTGTGGCTGAAGGTTTCAAACGTATCAGTTTATACGGATTTTCTGATACACACTAGAGGGGCTATTGGCTCTCTTGACTCATGTTACCACAATGTGTATTTGATAAATAATAATATATTATATTTTGAGGGTTAACTCCATGACTAGAATACTGCCCCATGCTTTTTGTGATGCTCTATTTTGCATTGACACGTTTATGTCTGGTTGTGTGATCTACCCTACATTTTCTATGTGCAATATTCTGTCATGCACCAGGTGGCAGCATTTACCAAGAGGATCCCTAAGTCGTCACTAGTTACCACATCCACAAATGGCTAAACCCCGCCTATTTCTACAATGTATCTTCTTAGAATCTGATTTTAAACCTAACGCTAACCTTAACGACACTGCTAACCTTATGCCTAACCTTAAATTAAGACCAAAAAGCGAATTTTTGTTTTCATAAATGTTTACGATATAGCCAATTTTGACTGTGGATCAGCTCTAGTAGTGACTGACAACCCTCGTCAATGATACCTCGAAACCAATGTCATCACACATGCGACTGCAAGTCAATATGTCATAAAAATATTGTCATTGATAGGAGCAATAAACAAGTGCCCCAATTTCAATTTCAACACTAGAAAATTCATATTTTGGGCTTGTTTATGGCCGATAACCGCGCGAACAATGTACCCCACGGACTTTAATATGGGCAAATATGTCAGCACAAAAGGGCTGCGAGTTCAGGATCTTGTGTCGGAGGACCGCTCGAACCCTCTATCCCACGGACTTCAATATTCAGGTAAGCTGTGTCTAGTGAGTGACAATTCAACTCTAGCTAGCTGTTGGCTTGATAAATATTAAAGTGCTACTAACGAGCCATTTGGAATACATGTAACGTTAGGAAAACTAGTCTCAAGAGATCTGGTCCTTGGCTTTATTGCACACAGGCTAGAATGGAATGTCACATTGGTGTCTTGTCTTGACAGTATGAGATGTACACCATTGAGAGAAATGCAGAGAAGACAGCTTCAGCGGGCAGAGTGCTGTACGACATGGGAGTGAAAGTTCTTATCTCTGTACTCATGCACACACTCACAGTACTGTTGATGACTGATATAAATGCTGTTGTTTGTATTGTGTCCTTCAGGTTGATAAATTTCCCTGATCTGCCTGTGGTGTGGCGGTAGATCACTGTCATCACAGCTGCCCTGCGTAGCGAATGTCAGAACAAACATGCTCAGTTTCTATGGGGTGAGGACTGAGACTGTCATTGTGTGTGTTTGTGTTAGGGTTTATTCACACTGAAAATAGTTATCGGAATGACATTTCCAATTACATAATATGTACATACACTTTTGAATTAACATTAGAGACGGGAATGTCACGAGCCCAGAGAGGGTTCGGTTGACGTTCTTGTCTCGCAGCTCAAAAGTACCGTCAATGTCACAGTAGCTACTAGCCAGAAGGCTAAGCATTGCAAACTATTCAACTAGCTAGCTACTAGCTAACGTTAAGCAAGCAACTACCATATTAGCTACACTTTTAATTATTGCAACAAAACCATATTATGCTCTTGAATAACTCAACAATTCACAAGCATGTGCAGACAATTAAAGGGTTTATTTTCTCTTCTGTACACGTATTACATTTTAGCTTCAAGAAAAAAAGCACATATACTGAACAAAAATATAAACGCAACAATTTCAACGATTTTACTATGTTACAGTTCATATAAGGAAATCAGTACATTGAAATAAATTCATTAGGCCCTAATCTATGGATTTCACATGATTGGGCAGAGGCGCAGCCATTGGTGGGCCTGGGAGGGCATATGCCCACCCATTTGGGAGCCAGGCCCACCCACTGGGGAGACAGGCCCAGCCAATCAGAAATAGTTTTTCCTCACAAAAGGGCTTCATTACAGACAGAAATACTCCTCAGTTTCAGCAGCTGTCCGGTGTGGTCTCAGACGATCCCGCAGGTGATGAAGCTGGATGTGGAGGTCCTGGGCTGGCGTGGTCTGCGTTTGTGAGGCTGGTTGGACTTACTGCCAAAGGCGGCTTACGGTAGAGAAATGAACATTCAATTCTCTGGCAAAAGTTCTGGTGGACATTCCTGCAGTCAGCATGCCAATTGCACGCTCCTTCAAAACTTGAGACATCTGTGGCATTGTGTAGTGTGACAAAACTGCACATTTTAGAGTGGCCTTTTATTGTCCCCAGCACAAGGTGCACCTGTGTATTGATCATGCTGTTTAATCAGCTTCTTGATATGCCACACCTGTCAGGTGGATGGATCATCTTGGCAAAGGAGAAATGCTCACTAACAGGGATGCAAACACATTTGTGGGAAAAATTAGAGAGAAATAAGCTTTTTGTGCAAATTGACAATTTCTGGGATCTTTTATTTCAGCTCATGAAACATGGGACCAACACTTTACATGTTGTGTTTATATTTTTGTTCAGTATAGTTTCTGCCAGCTAAAGCTAGCAACATATCTTCATCAAGTAATGTTAGCCTATCAAAACGGAATTATTACCCCTCTAATACAAATATAGACCCTTTTCCAGTACACGACACACTGACGTCACGCACAGATACGCGCGACTTCTAAACAAAATCACTTTTTGGGGTTCTCATACGCTTACAATTATGTTTTGATTCTTGCTTGAACAGTCTCTAAGATTATATTTGGTTGTGATCTTTACAAAATAACTATTTTGGATGCAGCAGTTGTTAGCTAGAATGCTAACACTCATTGATAGAGGCTGTAGCGAAAGCTAGCCAAAGACCCATTTTACTGGTTGAAGTGTTTTTAAAGTATAATGCAGTTGAGTTGCGATGATGACACAAACATTATATTAAGCAGGACATTCATACGAGCCTTAAAATCCTATTATAATTCAAAAGTAGTGTGAAATGCACTCAAGCTTTTTTTGCTATCGTTCTATAAGAACTCCGCCTTGTTCTGCCAGCAACTTGCGTGCATCGCCCTCGTGCAGCAATGTTAGCAAGCACAGAAAGAAGTCTATAAAAGTAGAGTAGGCCTACCTTACAACATTACAACAAAACATGCTTAATTTTTTTTAGAAATATCATGCAAATCATTAGGCTACATGTGGTAAAAGCAAATTGCAATGGAAAACGTGGGTACAATTCACCAAATTGAGATGAGCTGTTTTATATGGAAGCCCATTCCCGTCACCCAAAAATAAAATACACGTAGATCATACATATAGGTTATGTTTCTTCATTTGTAGCATTGTGTGGCGATTTCCATCTATCCACGTTGCAGAGATCAGCACAACAAGGCCGGCGGCAAACGTGTGGAGAGCTGGGATTTACCCCAGCACTTTTGATTTGGTTTAATAAAAAATATTGACACAAAAGCCTTGAAAAGAGGGACAAAGTACTGTTGTTTAGACTGATTCGCCTCATGATTTGTTTGACAGGATTTTAATGTTTTCATCCTCCCTAGGGCCAGGAGTTTTTCCAGGAGTTCTTTCAAAATCATATGACCTGATTAGAGAGAACCTGGTCTCATCATAGCCCATATAAAACCGTTTTTTACAGCTGAATTATTACTATGTCATACCCAGAGTTTTACCTGGTTAGGTTAGCCTACCAGATCAGGAAAAACTCTGGGCCCCAGTAACCCCCACCACCACTTTGGGACCTGTGGGGCAACCTCTGAAATAACCACACAATGTTACAAATGAAAAAACATTCTATTTGTATGATCTACTATCTAAAAATGTTGACTTGCGTATCTATAAATGTTGACTTACATATCAAAAAATGGGCTTTGATAGTTTTACGTGGCTTAGTACAGCCGGCAGGCGGCAGCTACTGCGACAATGTAACGGGCTGTTACTGCAATTTAAGGTAAAAACTCAATATAAGGAAAATGTCTATACATTTCATGTTTCAAAAACATTGCTCTGCTATTACCATTTATACTGTAGCAGTGTTGAGCTCAACAAGACAATTCTGTTTACACTTCCCTGCTCCTCTCTGTTTACACTTCCCTGCTCGTGCTCGGAGGGGGGCAACTATCGGGCGAGTGTCGTGTCTGACCTCCGGAGGTAGCGCTCGAGACGTGAAAATTTTGCACGTTTACACAACAGTATTGTCTCTCGAGAACCTCTCGAAAATGTCCCTTTGCTATCGTCAATGTGAAAAAGGTCATAGATCTGCCAGAGGTTAACTCTCTGCTTGGGGGGAACGTGTGAAGTGTTGTGTGTGTTTATTGTAGGTCTGTTTGAAACCCTGCCTGGCCCAGTGCAGTGTGAGATGCTGCTGAAGGCCACAGAGCAGTCTTTCAACACCCTGGAGAAAGCTGAGATGCTCCTGCTACTGCTCAGGTGCTTCCCAGAGTCTGTGGTCCAACACGGGGTACGTAACCTCTCAACTTTGACCTTCACCAACTTGTCCATAACACAGAATAATTTATTTGTAGCTTTGTTGGCACTCTCATTCTAGGTCAACCTGGGAGAGTCCCGGTTGAAGGTGGAGACGGCTGAAAAACTGGAGACGCCTGTCAACTGTTTCAGGAAGCTGTTTGGTTTCAGGAAGCTGTTTGGTGAGAGAATTCTCTGAGTCAAATTATCAAAACCTCTAACATTTAAAAACTATGAAAACTGTATGTGGGGAAACATGTTGTTTCCTTGATGTTGTGTAATTTTATGTTTTATCATTGATACATTTGTGTTTTCTCAGCTGTTGCTGTAGAAGTTTGGAGAAAAAGACACATTATCAAGTGTCTGATTTATAAAATGATTAACGTGAAGAAAACGTTAGAAAGGGTTTCTTTCTCATACCCACCCATTGTCTGTGTTCCTCTGCCCTGTAGGCACCACACAGTGACGCGTGGCATCACTAAGGGGGTGAAGGAGGACTTCCGTCTGGCTATGGAGAGACAGGTGTTACGCAGCGCGGAGAACCTGTATACTGTCCTCCACCGCTTCTGTATCAATGAGAAGATCATCATCATCATCCAGTCCCTGCCCTGACCTCTGACCCCTTCACCTTTGACCCTTGGACATCTGACATTTGAACCAGTTAAGACCCGGAGCCCTGGCTCATGGTTCTAATGTCCACAGTGAAACCCTGGTCGCTGTGCCTCTTGTGTGCCCAGAAGACCATCGTCGTCTTCCATCAGACCTGACAATTGAACTCCGGACCCCTCAACTATAACCAAATAACACACATAATTAGAAAGAGATTCCTTGTTTCCCTCTTTCTAGGCTTTATCTGTGGTGCTAATGTTACTCACGAGCATAAAATCTTCTGTACTTGTACTACTTGCCTTAATATTAGATAATGACTTTCAAAGGATGTATTCGGTAACTTGAGAAGGTTCTGTACTTGGGGAGGATTCTGTTTCTGGGGATACTTAACAGGGATTGGTCTACTGTGTCTGTGGTATTTGCTCTCTCTCTGCCATTGGCTATCTTGATACCTTTTGTTTATTTTTCCTTTTTGGATCATTTTGTGTTGCCTGTCTCCCCAAACTCTTTACTCCGGCCAAATGCTATGCCACGCCCACGGACATTAGTTTCTTCTCCGCAATGAGACTGGTTTGAGTACCTCCACGATGATTTCTAGAATGGATTGGTCCCAAAAACCAATGGGTTGGGCCAGAGCCAGAACACACGTGGGTAAAACAGTGTTTGAAAATTCGTCATTGGCTTTGATACTCAGATTGGTTAGAGATGATCTAATCGCTGATGACTGTTTTGTACAACACCCCTCATTTTGACGTCACCACAAACGACTTCAATGATGGCCGTCTCAGACTGAAGTATGTAGCGAATGATAGAGCAGCGTAATAATTCATTTTGAGTCATCATGCGACATTTTATGAAGTGTATATAAAAAAAGAGGTTCTAAATAATTGTGAGATTTTTGGAAAGTTGACAAATGTGAGCGTATTTATGATATTGTTAGATAACATTTTATTGTTTTTATTTTGTATAAAGCTGTAGGAAAATAGATAGTTTATATGAATTCTCCAATAAACCTGACTGGTTGGATACAACAGTTGTTTCTTGATCAATGTACTCTACATTGTATTTGATTTATCTTCTAAGGAAGTATGATTTGTAAGTTAATCACAGAAATTTGATTTCTCCACCACTCTGCCCCCCCATCTCCCCTATTTTCTTCCCCAATTTCTCTTATTTTCTCTCTTTCCCTCTCACTCATCCGTGTCTCGTACAGGTGCAGTGGGCAGGTCAGCCTGCAGTGCAGCCCTGAGATTGGCCCAGAACAGCCTGTGCTTGCCCCGGTCCTGGGGCCACTCCAGATACGTGTGTCTGCCCATCATGGCCTTCAGCTGATAGTACTTGGAGGGGATCATGTACTGAGGCAGAGGCTCCAGGAGCACCAGGATCACACTGTCAGACCCACGGGTCAGCCGCTGGTGGCTGGCAAAGTACAGCTCATAGTGGCACCACTCGCTCCGGACGAAGTGGCCAGAAAGGACGAACACACAGCGCCGGCTCCTCTCCACGCATTGGATGATGTTCTCCACGATCGTCTTCCCTGGGACAAAGTCCCTCTCATGGCGGCAGATGTGGAGTCCCCCGCTGGAGCCCTCCAGGTTAGGCAAGAGCTGGCCCTTGACCCAGTCTGCATCATGCTGGCTGTAGGACACAAAGGCGTGGAACACCACCCCCTCCAGATCCTCGGGCCGGACCTGCTGGGTCCTGGCACGGTGCTTGGCCCGGGTCCACTGCCAGATCATGCCCAGGTACCACAGAACGTCCAGTTGGTGGCACAGAGTCACCATAACAATGATAACAGCCACTGCCGGGCACAAGATGGCCGTTGCCAACAGGCCGACATTGCAGGAGATCTCGGGGATCTGGAAGCCCTCCAGTGTGGAGTTCCTCCAGACTTCGGGATAGCTGCAGCGATAGGCTCCTGGCCAGTGGAGAAGTTGGATTGCAGAGTGTCCGCTGCCCAGCCCAGTCCCAGCACCCAGATCCCTGAAGCCCATCAGGCCACACGTACAGGTGAAGGGATTTCGGCTGGCATCTAGAACCTGTAGAACAGGGCAGGTCTCCAGAATGCTCACAGACGGGGCATGGAGGGAGTTCTCCCTGAGAAGGAGATACTTAAGGTGTGGGAATCCAGCGCACACCGGGAGGTCCCTCAGCCGGTTGGCACTCAGGTCCAGGGCCAGGAGGGAGTCCAGGGCTAGCAGGGTCTCTGGTACAGTGGAGATCTGGTTGTTCTGGAGGTCCAGGGTGGCGGTGCCGTTCGGCAGGCAGCTGAATACCGACTCGCTCAGCCCATTGGAGGATAAGTTCAGGTGGACAATGTTCGGTGGCCAGTGGCATTCCTGGCCGCTGTAAACCAACGAGTTGAGGCTGAGGTCCAGGTGACGCAGAGAGCTCATGTTCTGGACCCTCTTGCTCAGGGTTTGAAGGTTCTTGAGGTTGTTCCCTCTCAGAACCAGGATGTCCACTTTATTCAGGGTTGTACACTCTATAGTGACTTGCTGTTCTACTCTGGAGAAGACCGTATCAGTCAGGGCGCAATCTGATAAGTCTAACTGCAGTATTCCGCTGGGAAACTTGGGGCAGGTCATGTGTATGATGGACGTCTCAGTCATTGCCAGGCACTCCACAGGCATGTTGATGAAGAAGTTACAGAGGGATTCCAGGGAGAAGAGAAAGGTAACCACCCCCGCTCGTCTGGCAGAGAAGGATTTAGTGTGGGATGTGCCTCTTCCTGGGGTGTCAAAGTAAGGTGGATTGTGGATTGCCACGTCTGAAGTGCTCAGGTGGATGATGGGGGATTCGAACACAGCGTTTATGGTGTTTGTCAGGTCCTTCCAGGTGATGGCCATATTGGTCAGGTAAAGATGTGTGGTGTTGACTGCCCCTCTCTCCTTCACAAGTTCCACCAGGTAACTGTGGTAGCCCTTGAGGTTCATACCCATCAGCTCGACCTTGTCAAACATCAACAGGGCATCTGCGATCAGATCTCGATCGGTGGGTTTGTTCGTCAGGCCAATGCTGACCTTCTCTGCCTGGACATCACTCAGGCTGCCACTCTCATAGGCTGTGAGATTCTCCAGACGAAGGGTCAAAGTTTGCAGGTGTACGTCAGTGATGTTGATGAAATCCTCCACCCTGATGATTTTTGCTCCGAGCCCCAGTCTCACCAGCTTCGTCAGGCTGTGGAACTCCACCCCCAGGGTCATGGTGTGGAACATGTTAAAGGTCAGATCTAGGTCTCTGATGTTCTGTGCTAACAGCAAGTACCGTTGATCAGATAGGTTCTGGAGCTGGTTGTGTGAGAGGTCCAGACTCTCCAAGAGCGGTGTGGGATGGAACGTCTCCGGATCTATATCCTCCAAGACATTCCAAGACAGGTTGAGGAACCTCAGGTGAGTTGTGACTTGGAAATCCTCATGGCCAAGTTTGTGTATGTTATTCTGGGAGAGGTCCAGGGCTTCGGTGCATGGCGGTAGGTTTCCAGGAACAGAGGATAAGTTTTTGGAGGAGAGGTTGACAATAATGGTGTGGATTTCTGAGGAGGAGGGGGTGCAGTGATGGACTCCCATTAACACAGCTACAGCCCAGAGGGTGACTGCCACAGCCCTCATCTCTGGAGAGGGACAAGAGAAAATTTAACAAACAATGTTAGTGTAAAAGAGGTAGTCTATAATATTGTGTGTCGTGTGCAGTGAATCATGATAAAATCATTGGCCTTCATTACAATGTGAATAAAGGTTTTGGTTCCTGTTTTCGATATGAATGTTATTCAACTTGCAGTGTTCTTAGGGTATTCGCAAAAACAAGAGCTTCCTTGTTTTATTATAAACTCTTAAATAGACTAATTTGGTCTATTGTACAGTACAGAAACTCACAAATGTCTTAAAAACAAGTCTGCAACACACACGCACACAGAAAGAGGACACAGACTGACCTGTCTTTTTCAGCGTCCTATGGCTTTTCAAGTGATGTGTTTGTTGAGATAATGTTCAGTCAGTCACAGTAAGTTCGTCTCTCACTTTCAGATAAATCTCTCTTTTCCTTAGTGATTTCTCTCATTCACACTCATCCAATCAACCTATCACTCTAACTCTAACACTCTCTCTGATCATACAGTAAATGTTGAGCAGAGGGGAAACAGACGTCAAACCAGGCCATTCAAATGTGCAGGCAACTTCTGTTCCTCCTTCACTCACATCGCTTTCTCACTTCCTTTTTTATTCACAGTGATGGGCAAGGAATTGAGTGCTTGACAGGAAATGAAGTTTGGCCACGTCTGTGGATTTGGCACAGCTAGTGGCTATGATAATATATTACTCAATGTATGGCTTCATTATAAGAATATTACATAGGACATTTTAAGGTAGATCTAACTTATTGTTATATTGATTTACAAAAATGGGTAGGGTTGGAGGATATAACAACTGCATAAGACATTGGTTACACGGGCCAATTCTTTCTTTTGCAAATGGTCGGGGGGCCGGAAAATGAAAAATATATATTTTTAGACTGCAAACTGACTGCAAGAAGCCCAAACAGATATCATATTTGACAAAACATAATCATTTCAAACCTTGATTACATTTGGGGACATTGCCCAGCGTAGGGTGCCGTCTTTCGGATGGGATGTTAAAACGGGTGTCCTGACTCTGTGCTCATTCAAAATCCCATGGCACTTATTGTATGAGTAGGGGTGTTCACCCCGGTGTCATGGCTAAATTCCCAACCTGGCCACATTCCATCATGGCAACCAAATCATCCCCCTCATTCCTAATTGGCATAAATAACTCCTCACCTCCTCACTTCTCCACCTGATAGCTGATGTGTGATGAGCGTTCTGGCACAAAAATGGTCGCTGTGCATCATTGAGGTGGGTGCAACACATTGATGGTGAATGAGGTGAGTTTCCCTCTACTATGTAAAAGCGCTTTGAGTACCTCAATTGGTGGAAAAGCGCAATATAAATCCAATTGTTATTAATTGTAAACGATCACGTCTCTCTGTTATGCGTGGGAATACTTGGGAACAGATTTCCAAAATTAAAAATCCCTTGTGTTTTTAGTCTTTTATGTCCAACAAAGAAAATTCTAAAAATAAAAACAAATCACATATAGTACCAGTCAAAAGTTTGGACACACCTACTCATTCAAGGCGTGTTCTTTATTTTTACTATTTTCTACATTGTAGAATAATAGTGAAGACATCACAACTATGAAATAACACATATGGAATCATGTAGTAACCAAAAAAGTGTTAAACAAATCAAAATATATTTTATATTTGAGATTCTTCAAATAGCCACCCTTTGCCTTGATGATAGCTTTGCACACTCTTGGCATTCTCTCAACCAGCTTCACCTGGAATGCTTTTCCAACAGTCTTGAAGGAGTTCCCACATATGCTGAGCACTTGTTGGCTGCTTTTCCTTCACTCTGCCGTCCGACTCATCCCAAACCATCTCAATTGGGTTGAGGTCAGGGGATTGTAGAGGCCAAGTCATCTGATGCAGCACTCCATCACTCTCCTTCTTGGTAAAATAGCCCTTACACAGCCTGGAGGTGTGTTGGGTCATTGTCCTGTTGAAAAACAAATGATAGTCCCACTAAGCCCAAACCAGATGGGATGGCGTATCGCTGCAGAATGCTGTGGTAAATCAAATCAAATCAAATCAAACTGTATTTGCCACATGCGCCGAATACAACAGGTGTAGACATTACAGTGAAATGCTTACTTACAAGCCCTTAACCAACAATGCATTTCTTTTAATACATTTTTTAAAAAAGTATGAAATAAAACATTTAAAAAAAAAATAACTAAAGAGCAGCAGTAAAATAAAATAACAGTAGGGAGGCTATATACAGGGGGGTACCGGTGCAGAGTCAATGTGCGGGGGCACCGGCTAGTCGAGGTAATTGAGGTAATATGTACATGTGGGTAGAGTTAAAGTGACTATGCATAAATAATAGACAGAGTAGCAGCAGCATAAAAGAGGGACGTGGGGGTGGGGGGGCAGTGCAAATAGTCTGGGTAGCAATGATTAGCTGTTCAGGAGTCTAATGGCTTGGGGGTAGAAGCTGTTGAGAAGCCTTTTGGACCTAGACTTGGCGCTCCGGTACCGCTTGCTGTGCGGTAGCAGAGAGAACAGTCTGTGACTAGGGTGGCTGGAGTCTTTGACAATTTTGAGGGCCTTCCTCTGACACCGCCTGTTATAGAGGTCCTGGATGGCAGGAAGCTTGGCCCCAGTGATGTACTGGGCTGTACGCACTACCCTCTGTAGTGCCTTGCAGTCGGAGGCCGAGCAGTTGCCATACCAGGCGGTGATGCAACCAGTCAGGATGCTCTCTATGGTGCAGCTGTATAACTTTTTGAGGATCTGAGGACCCATGCCAAATCTTTTCAGTCTCCTGAGGGGGAATAGGCTTTGTCATGCCCTCTTTCACGACTGTCTTGGTGTGTTTGGACCATGATAGTTTGTTGGTGATATGGACCCCAAGGAACTTGAAGCTCTCAACCTGCTCCACTACAGCCCCATCGATGAGAATGGGGTCGTGCTCAGCCCTCCTTTTCCTGTAGTCCACGATCATCTCCTTTGTCTTGATCACGTTGAGGGAGAGGTTGTTATCCTGGCACCACGCGGCCAGGTCTCTGACCTCCTCCCTATAGGCTGTCTCATCGTTGTCGGTGATCAGGCCTACCACTGTTGTGTCATCAGCAAACTTAATGATGATGTTGGAGTCGTGCCTGGCCATGCAGTCATGGGTGAACAGGGAGTACAGGAGGGGACTGAGCACGCACCCCTGAGGGGCCCCCGTGTTGAGGATCAGCGTGGCAGATGTGTTGTTACCTACCCTTACCACCTGGGGGCGGCCCGTCAGGAAGTCCAGGATCCAGTTGCAGAGGGAGGTGTTTAGTCCCAGGATCCTTAGCTTAGTGATGAGCTTTGAGGGCACTATGGTGTTGAACGCTGAGCTGTAGTCAATGAACAGCATTCTCACGTAGGTGTTCCTCTTGTCCAGGTGGGAAAGGACAGTGTGGAGTGCAATATAGATTGCATCATCTGTGGATCTGTTGGGGCGGTATGCAAATTGGAGTGGGTCTAGGGTTTCTGGGATAATGGTGTTGATGTGAGCCATGACCAGCCTTTCAAAGCACTTCATGGCTACAGACGTGAGTGCTACAGGTCGGTAGTCATTTAGGCAGGTTATATTAGTGTCCTTGGGCACAAGGACTATGGTGGTCTGCTTGAAACATGTTGGTATTACAGACTCAGTCAGGGACATGTTGAAAATATCAGTGAAGACACTTGCCAGTTGGTCAGCACATGCTCGGAGTACACGTCCTGGTAATCCGTCTGGCCCTGCGACCTTGTGAATGTTGACCTGCTTAAAAGTTTTACTCACATCGGCTACGGAGAGCGTGATCACATAGTAATCCGGAACAGCTGGTGCTCTCATGCATGCTTCAGTGTTGCTTGCCTCGAAGCGAGCATAGAAGTGATTTAGCTCGTCTGGTAGGCTTGTGTCACTGGGCAGCTCGCGGCTTTGCTTCCCTTTGTAGTCTGTAATAGTTTTCAAGCCCTGCCACATCCGACGAGTGTCAGAGCCGGTGTGGTACGATTCAATCTTAGTCCGGTATTGACTCTTTGCCTGTTTGATGGTTCGTCGGAGGGCATAGCGGGATTTCTTATAAGCGTCCGGGTTAGAGTCCCGCTCCTTGAAAGAGGCAGCTCTACCCTTTAGCTCAGTGCGGATGTTGCCTGTAATCCATGGCTTCTGGTTGGGGTATGTACGTACGGTCACTGTGGGGACGACGTCATCAATGCACTTATTGATGAAGCCAGTGACTGATGTGGTGTACTCCTCAATGCTATCTGAAGAATCCCGGAACATATTCCAGTCTGTGCTAGCAAAACAGTCCTGTAGCTTAGCATCTGTTTCATCTGACCACTTTTTTATTAACCGAGTCACTGGTGCTTCCTGCTTTCGATTTTGCTTATAAGCAGGAATCAGGAGTATAGAGTTTTGGTCAGATTTGCCAAATGGAGGGCGAGGGAGAACTTTGTATTCGTCTCTGTGTGTGGAGTAAAGGTGGTCTAGAGTTTTTTTTCCTCTGGTTGCACATTTAACATGCTGGTAGAAATAATGTAGAACAGATTTAAGTTTCCCTGCATTAAAGTCCCTGGCCACTAGGAGCGCTGCCTCTGGATGAGCGTTTTCCTGTTTACTTATGGCCTTATACAGCTCATTGAGTGCAATCTTAATGCCAGCATCGGTTTGTGGTGGTAGATAGTACAGCTTATCATGAGATACTCATGAGATACTCTACCTCAGGCGAGCAAAACGTAGAGACTTCCTTAGTATTAGATTTTTTGCACCAGCTGTTGTTTACAAATATACACAGACCGCCACTCCTTGCCGGAGTCTGCCGTTCTACCCTGCCGATGTAGCGTATATCCCGTCAGCTGTATGTTGTCCATGTCGTCGTTCAGCCACGACTCGGTGAAACATAAGATATTACAGTTTTAATGTCCGTTGGTAGGATAACCGTAATCTTAGGTCGTCCAATTTGTTCTCAAATGATTGAACATTGGCTAATAGGATTGATGGAAGAGGCAGTTTACTCGCTCGCTGTCGGATCCTTACAATGCACCCTGACCTACGTCCACGATATCTCCGTCTCTTTCTCATGCGAATGACGGGGATTTGGGCCTTGTCGGGTGTCTGTAGGATATCCTTCGCGTCTGGGTCGTTGAAGAAAGAAACGTTGTCCAATACGAGGTGAGTAATCGCTGTCCTGATATCCAGAAGCTCTTTTTGGTCATAAGAGACGGTGGCAGAAACATTATGTACAGAATAAATTACAAATAACGCGAAAAAACACACATAATAGTACAATTGGTTAGAGGGCTGTAAAACGGCAGCCATCTTCTCCGGCGCCACTGGTAGCCATGCTGGTTAAGTGTGCCTTGAATTCTAAATAAATCACAGACAGTGTCACCAGCAAAGCACCCCAACACCATAACACCTCCTTCTCCATGCTTTACGGTGGGAACTACACATGCGGAGATCATCCGTTCACCCACACCGCGTCTCAAAAGACCAAAGGACAACTTTCCACCGGTCTAATGTCCATTGCTCGTGTTTCTTGGCCCAAGCAGGTCTCTTCTTCTTATTGGTGTCCTTTAGTAGTGGTTTCTTTGCAGCAATTCGACCATGAAGGCCTGATTCACACAGTCCCCTCTGAACAGTTGATGTTGAGATGAGTCTGTGACTTGAACTCTGTGAAGCATTTATTTTGGCTGCAATTTCTGAGGCGGTAACTCTAATTAACTTATCCTCTGCAGCAGAGGTAACTCTGTGCTTCCATTCCTGTGGTGGTCCTCATGAGTTTCATCATAGTGCTTTATGGTTTTTGCGACTGCACTTGAAGAAAAGTTCTTGACATTTTCCGTATTCAATGACCTTCATGTCTTAAAGTAATGATGAACTGTCGTTTCTCTTGCTTATTTGAGCTGTTCTTGTCATAATATGGACTTGGTCTTTTACCAAATAGGGCTATCTTCTGTATACCCCCCTACCTTGTCACAACACAATTGATTGGCTCAAACGCATAATGAAGGAAAGAAATTCTACAAATTAACTTTTAAGAAGGCACACCTGTTAATTGAAATGCATTCCAGGTGACTACCTCATGAAGCTGGTTGAGAGAATGCCAAGAGTGTGCAAAGCTGTCATCAAGGCAAATGGTGGCTATTTGAAGAATCTCAAATATAAAATATATTTAGATTTGTTTAACACTTTTTTGGTTACTACATGATTCCATATGTGTTATTCCATAGTGTTGATGTCTTCACTATTATTCTACAATGTAAAAAATAGTACAAATAAAGAAAAACCCTTGAATGAGTAGGTGTGTCCAAACTTTTGACTGGTAGTGTATGTCTCTCTATTATGCGTGGGAATACTTGAGAACAGATTTCCAAAATGAAAACCCATTGGAGCTGATTTCCTGGTGTTTTTACAGTATTCTATGTCCAACAATGAAAATTCTGTAAAAAAGTGTAATAGTAATAATTTGCTCAGAAAACTTGGGGGGCCAAATAAAACCACCCGCTGGCCAAATTCGGGCTGCCAGTTGGGGAACCGTGCCCTAGACCAGGCCTGGGCAATTCCAGTCCTCGGGGGCCTGATTGGTGTCACACTTTTGCCCCAGCCCCAGCTAAACACCTGACTCCAATAATCAACTAATCATGATCTTCAGTTAAAAATGCAATTAGTTTAACTCAGCTGTGTTTGCTAGGGATGGGGCAAAAGTGTGACACCAATCAGGCCCCTGAGGACTGGAGTTGCCCAGCCCTGCCCTGCCCCAGACCAATGAGCCCTGCCGATCCTGATTGAGAAAAGCTTGGGTATTTTAATAGCCACCCATTACGCATTTTCAAAGACAGGGCTTGTTGGTCTGGGGGTATGGTTCTTGCTTTGGGTGTGAGAGGTCAAGGCTTCAAATCCTGGATGAGCCCTTCTTTTGAAAATTAGGGCTTTCAAGTCTGACCCCTTGCCACATTCACAGTGTGCTTCTAAACACTCCCACTTAACTCCTCCCTGGGCCCGGCGTTGACTTTACAGTGAGCTGCTCACTCCCTTTGACCCATGGATTCATGTGCTTCTCCAAGAGAGTGCAAGATAATGCATATTTTCATCCCATATCCAGCAGTTGTAAAGTTGCCAATGGGAACTGATATATTTAGCCTAGCATCCCAAGATGTATCCCACCATATACCATCACTGATCTACTGTTTGATATACTTTATACATTTTAGCCCAGGCAGCTCAAAGGTACAACGTCATACTAGTGCAGTTCTTTTTGTGGGTAGGCCTACATTTGTGCTGTATCATTGCAACCATGCTGATGTCAGGTCAGGTAGAGGTGAAGGATATCCATTTTCCAGCTAAATTGAACCTAATAATACCTGTGACACCTTAATGATAAGGTGCTGTGTCGCCAACCACCACTTTACACCAACTGGCATCTTCAAAGCTACACAAACAAAAACATTAAGGATTTGGCAGATGGAGTTGTTTCTGTTTCTTTGTATTTCCTAAAATTGGATCAAAGATAGGTAAACACACACACACACAATTTGCAGAACTGAATCAGAGCAAGAGGAACATCATGTCTGTTTTTACCTGTCATCATCTTTAATAAAATCTAGGATAACAGTGAGGCCAGGCTTGAACTGATTTGGCCATAAAACCACAGGGAACTCTCCATTTTTCCTCAGTATTCTTTGTGCCCAATGGCTGAACTATATTCTATTTGGCTCTGATTTCATAAATCCAATTGACATATGGGTTTTATTTTGTGGATGTGCCCCACAGCTAAACCCTTAACTCGACCTTATTGTGGCTATTTCTCAAACAGGACATTTTGGGTTTGAATAGCTGCAAGAACAAGCCAATATTTTCCTTATTATCCATTTGGTTGTAATGATTCCAGTATGACGGTGAGATCGATGAAAATAAAATGAAGGGTGAAGCGATAGAGAGAGTATACGATTTAGCAGGAGAAAGTGATTGTGAGATAGAGAGATGGAGAGAGAGGGAGGGAGTAAGTGGGAGCCACATCTCAGTCATGGAGGTGAGGATCAGAGTTCAAGCTAATCATTGACAAAATAATCACGCGTCTGCCTCAAAGGTGTGTGTGGGTGCGTGTGTTCCTGAGTGTATGAGTCAGTGTTTGTGAGTGTGGTTGTGCGTGTACAATGTACGTTATGTGTCAGAAAGCAGGAGGGGAGAGAAAAGGAGGGAGGGAGAGAGGGAGGTAGAGTGGGAGGTAAGGAAGTCCAACCAGGTTAGCCTGTCAGATGGATACTACACCCCTCCTGGGCTCCACATGTAGAAGTCTCATTCTCCTCTACTCGTTCACTTCAATCCCTTCATCTACTCTTCTATCATGGATCCCTCACCTTCTCAACATCTGGACCCCTGATACACAGGAACAGCCCCTCAGACAGAGACCAGCTTATTTATTCTGAAGGATTTTGGAAAACTCTGGAGAGTATCATTCTTCTTCTTCAGGCTCCAATATGGCAACATACCTTCTCTCTCTTCTCCTCTCCCTCTTCCTGACAGTGATGGTCTGGGGTGGGGCTTTCTGTTCTCTGGGGGAGGGCAGGAGGCAGTGGCAGCAGCCCTCCACCCCAGAGCCCTTCATCCAGAGCCAGTCCTTCCTCTATGGGACCTTCCCTCCAGGGTTCCTCTGGGGCACGGGGACCTCTGCCTTTCAGACTGAGGGGGCTTGGGATTGTGACGGCAAAGGCCCCTCAATCTGGGATCACTTCACTCACTCAGCCCCCCACCGAGGTGATGGAGGTGTCGCAGACATGGCCAGTGACGGCTACACCCGCTGGGAGGAGGACATTGAGGCGCTGGGGTACCTCGGGGTGCGCTCCTACATCTTCTCCCTCTCCTGGCCCCGACTCTTCCCCGATGGGGTTGCCACAGGTCGGCCCAATAGGGTGGCTGTGGAGCACTATGGGAGACTGCTCGACAGGCTCCTGGAGAGGGGAATTGAGCCGGTGGTCACCCTGTTCCACTGGGACCTTCCCCAGGCCCTGCAGGAGCATTACGGGGGCTGGAGGAATGACACCCTGGTGGGGTTGTTTGACGCATATGCTGCCTTCTGTTTCCGAACATACGGTGGCCGTGTGAGGTACTGGATCACCATACACAACCCCTACCTGGTGGCTGTCCAGGGGTACGGGACGGGGATGCACGCGCCTGGAGAGACAGGCGATGCCACTGCCCCCTTCAATGTGGCCCACAACCTCATCAAGGTAAGTCAGGGTCAAGGGTTAAGGGTCAGAGGATGAAATTGCCCCTAGTCGTTGATCTTAGGTCAGTTTTGTGTTTTCCCTCCAATGGGAATGGTTAGGATTTCGGAATGAAAAGTTGTTCCTAGTTCTGTGTCAAAGGGCAATGACTATCTGTACCCATTTGGGAGAGGGGTCAGGGGGTTGTGTTGTAAATTAGAACCCTTTGGATAGATTGACTCGTGTGAAAGGGTCTGTTGAACAGACCATAGTACAGACTGAGACCCCGTTTAGTCAGACAGCCTGTCTATGAACTTCATACTTCTGTGGGTTTTATCAGCTGATGTGGTCAATGAATGTTTGCGTCTTTCATTGGGTTTAAGACATTGCAAAGAAAATGAGTGAAGACATAAAACTTTAATAGCCATGGTACATGCTGTGCTTTATTCAGTCAATCAGGTTAAACTAATCCAAATGGTTTTATGTTGTGATATTCAATATTCACTGTGCTCCTTCAGCAGCTATTAGCAGTCATTGACCTCTTGTTAAAAAGTGTGTTTACCTTCTGCTATGAGAGGTTTATTACAGCTGCAGTACTGTGATTAGTAAACAGGACACCTAAGGAGACACTGGGGGTCTGTGACAGCAGCAGTTTTGTGGCAGAAAGACCGGCAATGCAGCAAGATGACAGGATGTTAAGAAGGCTTCATTAATAATCAGTTATGTCCCAGTGCATATTCACACTGTACAGGTCCAATGTCTGTAGTATGTGCAATGTCTCTGCCATAATGCAGTGCATGTATAACTGACCTACATTTTATTTATTTATTTATTTTCATTTCCAGGCACATGCCAAAGCGTGGCACACCTATGACACCTTCTTCCGCCCGACTCAGAATGGTCAGGTGTCCATCGTCTTGGGTTCCCATTGGATGGTGCCTAAGAGAGGCCATGCCACACCAGTCAATATCGAGCTCTGCCAGCAGTCCATGGAGGCGGTGCTTGGCTGGTTCGCCAATCCCATCTTCGGGGATGGGGACTACCCAGCTTCCATGAGATCTACCCACAGGGGGCTTCTGCCTGAGTTCACCCCAGAGGAGAAGTCCTGGGTGCGGGGAACGGCTGACTTCTTTTCCCTGTCCTTTGGGCCTAACAACCTGCGTCTGAGCCTGAGCCTGGCCCATTATGGGCAGATTGTGTCCCTGGACATGAGGTGGGTGCTGGGCTGGGTGAGGCTGGAGTATGGGGACCTGCCTGTGCTGGTGGTGGAGGGGGGCTGGTTCTCAGATGCAGCTGTGGAGAGGGAGGATACAGTGGCCATCTACCGGATGAAGAGGTTCATCAACCAGGTGCTGCAAGGTGAGGAGGGCGCAGGGAGGAGGGAGGAGGGGGCCAAGGAGGGGGCAGAGGAGGGGGCAGGATTAGGGAAAACAGAGGAGGTCAACAAGAGAGAGTACATTTGACTGACTTACCCTGTTACATACATTTAACCTCTGAACTGTTGTGCTATTTGTACTTCTGTGGTAACAGTGCATCCTCATCTCCTTCTCTCTGTGTTTGTTTGTATCCAGCCACAGTGTTTGACGGTGTCAGAGTGTTTGGCTACACAGCCTGGTCTCTGGTGGATGGTTTTGAGTGGAACTACGGCTACAGTGTGAGACGAGGTCTGTTCTACCTAGACTTCAGCCAGGCCAACAGAACCAGGGTTCCCAAGACCACCGCTCAGTTCTACAGGCAGGTCATCAAGGACAACGGTTTCCTTAGTGATGAGATCACCGGAGAGGTCAAAGGGCGTTTCCCATGTGACTTCCACTGGGGCATAGCCGACTCCACCCTACAGGTGAGGGGATGAGAAGGGGAAGAAATTAAAGAGAGAGGGAGGAGAAAGGAAAGAGAGATGGAGGAGAAAGGAAAGAGAGAGGGAGGAGAAAGGAAAGAGAGGGAGGAGAAAAGAAAGAGAGGGGGAGGAGAAAGGAAAGAGAGAGGGAGGAGAAAGGAAAGAGAGGGAGGAGAAAGGAAAGAGAGGGGGAGGAGAAAGGAAAGAGAGAGGGAGGAGAAAGGAAAGAGAGAAGGAGGAGAAAGGAAAGAGAGGGGGAGGAGAAAGGAAAGAGAGGGAGGAGAAAGGAAAGAGAGAGGGAGGAGAAAGGAAAGAGAGGGAAGAGAAAGGAAAGAGAGGGGGAGGAGAAAGGAAAGAGAGGGGGGAGGAGAAAGGAAAGAGAGGGAGGAGAAAGGAAAGAGAGAGGGAGGAGAAGGGAAAGAGAGGGAGGAGAAAGGAAAGAGAGGGGGAGGAGAAAGGAAAGAGAGAGGGAGGAGAAAGGAAAGAGAGGGAGGAGAAAGGAAAGAGAGGGGGAGGAGAAAGGAAAGAGAGAGGAGAAAGGAAAGAGAGGGAGGAGAAAGGAAAGAGAGAGGGAGGAGAAAGGAAAGAGAGGGAAGAGAAAGGAAAGAGAGGGGGAGGAGAAAGGAAAGAGAGGGGGAGGAGAAAGGAAAGAGAGGGAGGAGAAAGGAAAGAGAGAGGGAGGAGAAGGGAAAGAGAGGGAGGAGAAAGGAAAGAGAGGGGGAGGAGAAAGGAAAGAGAGAGGGAGGAGAAAGGAAAGAGAGGGAGGAGAAAGGAAAGAGAGGGGGAGGAGAAAGGAAAGAGAAAGGGAGGAGAAAGGAAAGAGAGCGGGAGGAGAAAGGAAAGAGAGGGGGAGGAGAAAGGAAAGAGAAAGGGAGGAGAAAGGAAAGAGAGCTGGAGGAGAAAGGAAAGAGAGAGGGAGGAGAAAGGAAAGAGAGATGGAGGAGAAAGGAAAGAGAGGGAGGAGAAAGGAAAGAGAGAGGGAGGAGAAAGGAAAGAGAGAGGGAGGAGAAAGGAAAGAGAGAGGGAGGAGAAAGGAAAGAGAGAGGGAGGAGAAAGGAAAGAGAGGGGAGGAGAAAGGAAAGAGAGGGGGAGGAGAAAGGAAAGAGAGAGGGAGGAGAAAGGAAAGAGAGAGGGAGGAGAAAGGAAAGAGAGAGGGAGGAGAAAGGAAAGAGAGGGAGGAGAAAGGAAAGAGAGAGGGAGGAGAAAGGAAAAAGAGAGGGAGGAGAAAGGAGAGGGAGGAGAAAGGAAAGAGAGAGGGAGGAGAAAGGAAAGAGAGGGAGGAGAAAGGAAAGAGAGGGGGAGGAGAAAGGAAAGAGAGAGGGGGAGGAGAAAGGAAAGAGAGAGGGAGGAGAAAGGAAAGAGAGAGGGAGGAGAAAGGAAAGAGAGAGGGAGGAGAAAGGAAAGAGAGGGAGGAGAAAGGAAAGAGAGAGGGAGGAGAAAGGAAAGAGAGAGGGAGGAGAAAGGAAAGAGAGAGGGAGGAGAAAGGAAAGAGAGAGGGAGGAGAAAGGAAAGAGAGGGAGGAGAAAGGAAAGAGAGAGGGAGGAGAAAGGAAAGAGAGGGAGGAGAAAGGAAAGAGAGGGGGAGGAGAAAGGAAAGAGAGAGGGAGGAGAAAGGAAAGAGAGATGGAGGAGAAAGGAAAGAGAGAGGGAGGAGAAAGGAAAGAGAGAGGGAGGAGAAAGGAAAGAGAGATGGAGGAGAAAGGAAAGAGAGAGGGAGGAGAAAGGAAAGATAGGGGGAGGAGAAAGGAAAGAGAGAGGGGGAGAAAGGAAAGAGAGATGGAGGAGAAAGGAAAGAGAGAGGGAGGAGAAAGGAAAGAGAGGGTGATTTTATTTTGCAAAACTGCTCTCCCTTACTTGCTCTTGATCTCGAACAGAACAATCAGCAAGCTAGATAATGCAAACGTATGAAATATACACAAAAACGTATATACTTTCTTCTTTTATCAAAGGTCAATTTCTATCCCTTCTCCCCTCAATTCACCGACCCCCACCTGTACAGCTGGAACCTGACAGGGGACGGGGCACTGCATCCTGTCCAAGGGGTCAAGCTCCACATCAGGGGGGCACAGTGCACTGACTACCTGGCCATCAGTGGTCACCTGGGCCTCTTTGAGTCCACAGGGGCATCTCATTACCGCTTCGCCCTCAACTGGTCCCTAATCCTGCCCCAAGGAGATCTGTCTAATGTGGACACAGAGGCCCTGAGGTAGAGACACAAACTGTATAATGTGTATGTTTAACATACATGCACACATGCAAACACACACTAAAATGCATGCCTGTATGCATACACACACTTTACATTTCAAACTCTTTCTAACAGGTACTACCGCTGCTTCCTCACCGAGCTCCGCAAGCAGGGCCTGGAGGCTGTGGTCACCCTCTACTACCCCACTAACAGAGTCCCTCTGCTGGGCTTGCCCGGCCCGCTGCATGCCTCTGGCGGCTGGCTGAACCAGAGCACGGTGGAGGCCTTCCAGAGCTACGCAGCCCTCTGCTACAGGGAGCTGGGGCCCTGGGTGAGCTACTGGATTACCATCAATGAGCCCAACAGACTGGTGGATGCCTACAAGAGCGGGGTGGAGCAGCATCTGGCAGCCCATAACCTCCTCCTGGCCCACGCTAAGGCCTGGAGGCTCTATGAGAGGGAGTATCTCAGCCAACAGGGAGGACTGGTGTCCCTGGCCCTGCACGCAGACTGGGCAGAACCCGCCAACCCCTTCCTGGAGTCACATGCAACCGCCGCTCAGAGATTCCTGTTGTTTGAGCTTGGTCGTTTCCTAGACCCACTACTAGGGGGCAGAGAGGGGGAGGGTAAGAGTGGTAAGTACCCTCCAGAGGTGAGGAGGTACTTGGAGGAGAGGGCGAGGGTGATGGGCCTCCCTGGATCCCCACTACCGCACTTCACTGTCCAGGAAAAAGAGGAGCTAGGAGGGGCACTGGGCTTCATTGCACTGAACCACTTCACCACGCGTCTCGTGTCACCACGCCCCCATTCTCCTCAGACTTCCCCACCTAACCCCCAGCAACCTCAACCTCCAGACCATGACTGCCTGCTGATGTCTGACCACACCTGGGACTCCTCTGGTCTGGGGCAGGCGGTGGTCCCCTGGGGCCTCCGGAGGGTGCTGCGCTGGGTGAAGGAGCGGTATGGAGGAGCCCTGCCTATTGTAGTCACAGCCAGTGGGGTGGACGACCAGGCCGCTGTAAAGGATCTGCTCAGGCAGCACTACATCAGGAATTACCTGCAGGAGGCCCTCAAAGGTGAGCCTCTCTCTAACCTCCTCAAACTCCCTTCATACCCTCCAACTCCAGTCCAATGATAACCCACTAGTTTGTTCTTATCATAAATATCCTGGCGGTTCTATACTGATTTATATTGTTCGAAAATAAACAGACCTCCTCTCTGCAGTTTCTGCTGCAGACAGGTAGAGTTGGGCACTCATTAGTTGCTTTAAGTATGAGAGGTCAAAGGTGACTTTTCTCACGGATCATTTCCTAACACACCACAGCACACGGCCTTATCACATGAGCCCCCTCATAAAACTCATGGACTTTACTGTATAAGGAACCTTTGAGATCATAATGTTAATCCCAGTGAGAACTGTCCTGTCCTGTACTGAACTAAACATCCTGTGCAGTACTTTAGCCACAATATAGTTTCAATTGGTTTATGGCCCCACACAGGCTACATCTTCTCTGTTGACATTGCTTTTCTGTATGTAGAAAGAGGGATTCTGACCTCAATCCTCCCTGTTTTCGCTCCCCTCCAGCTCGTCAGTTGGATGGAGTCAACCTAAAGGGCTTCTACGTCTGGAAGCTGCAGGATCGACACGTCCCTCAGTTCGGCCTATTCACCTCTTCCCACCACCAGTCCCGACCCAAAGCCTCCATAGCAGCCTACAGAGAGATCATTGAGCGCAGCGGTTTCCCTGGCAACAACGTCACATCCTCCTGTAGGATCAACGACCTCAGGATGTTGTGTTCCATCTGTGCTCGCATCTCAGAGAACAAACTGCTGCTGTTCTTCGCTGCATGTCTCCTCCTTACATTAGCTATGCTGGTGGGGGTCATCATCATCATTGTCAGGAGGAAGAGGACTAGGAGGAGGAGGGTGGGCTTGCCAGTGTGTCCCGTCCTGCTCGGGAGGAAGTGTTAGCCGTGGGAGAGAGTGTCACTACAGAATGTGGAGGATAGGATCCGCGTGGTACGCCGTTAGTCAGGGCCTCATTCATACTGGGGTTGTTCCTGTTGTAGTGGCCTGCGGGTTTTACACACCAGCCAAGCTTCTGGGAGAGCGCGATGGTCCCCTTTTGAGTAGTGGTTCTTAGGGACAGGTCTAGGATCAGCATACCCTCCCCAAAGCCTTGAACTTAGAGGAAAAACAAAAAACCTACTTTAGATCAGTGTCTAGGGGGCAACTTCATTATACTCCACAAGCCCACTGGGACTGTGCTCAACACAGCGGGATCAGCAAGGGCCAAGGGGTCATCTTTACCGAGTGACAAGTAGAGTCTGTCTGTCTGAGCCCTAGAGACCCCACATATTGATAATCAATGTATCGCCAATTAACATAATTGACAGTATGTAGCTTATACGTTATCACAGACAAGAATATGATGTAGCCATGGGACTGTTTTGTTGTTTTGTTGTCAGGAGTTGGCTATAACTTGAAATATTCTGTTAATGCTGCTATTGTGATGTACTGATCATGTATTGTGTACAAGACTGGCCTGTTAGTATGACTTGTTGATGTGTGTCATTGTGTGTCCTGACCTGTCTTATAATTTGGTGGGTACTTATATTTGTCCTGTTTCACACGTGTACAAGTGTGAATTAATACATGTGAATTGAAAATGTTTTTTTTTTTTGTTGCATATCCCAACTCTCCTTGAGACACTCTCGGAGAGTCTATGTAGAATTGTAATAGGGAGTTCCTAGCATGGGGAGTCTGGATTGATGGCAGTAGTATTTTTGTCTCTGGGCTCTAGAGACAAAACCACTGGAACATGTTATGTACAGATGGCCAACTCAAGCACTTATTATAATGTATTATTGTCAATGATTGTGCAACATTTTTGTGAAGATGATGTGCAATGTTTGCTGAGTTCAAAACATTTTACTCTGTAAATGAATCCAAAATCATTTGTTATATATTAAATAAAATGAAATTCAACTGTAATTTTCAGCTCCCCTTTTATTCTGTCTGCTGTAGAAGCTTTGCTGTGCCAGAAGTTGCTGCTCTATGTGGGCACTGTTTCCTTCAGACACTGCTGCCCCCTAGTGGGGTTCTAATGTCCCAAAACTAGTTCAGGGCCCTTGATAAGAAAACAGAGAGTGAGAGAATGAGAGAGAGAATTGAGAGAGAATTGAGAGAGAGAGAATTGAATTGAGCGAGAGAGAATTGAATTGAGAGAGAGAGACATTTAGACCCAACCAAATCACGAGAAAACAAAAAGAGAATTACTTGACACATTGGAAAGAATTAACAAAAAAACTGAGCAAACTAGAATGCTTTTTGGCCCTAAACAGAGAGTATCTGACCACTGTGACTGACCCAAACTTAAGGAAAGCTTTGACTATGTACAGACTCAGTGAGCATAGCCTTGCTATTGAGAAAGGCCGCCGTAGGCAGACCTGGCTCTCAAGAGAAGACAGGCTATGTGCACACTTCCCACAAAATGAGGTGGAAACTGAGCTGCACTTCCTAACCTCCTGCCAAATATATGACCATTTTAGAGACACATATTTCCCTCAGATTACACAGATCCACAAAGAATTTGAAAACAAACCCAATTTTGATAAACTCCCATATCTACTGGGTGAAATACCACTGTGTGCCATCACAGCAGCAAGATTTGTGACCTGTTGCCACAAGAAAAGGGCAACCAGTGAAGAACAAACACCATTGTAAATACAACCCATATTTATGTTTATTTATTTTCCCATTTGTACAGAACTATTTGCACATTGTTACAGCACTGTATACAGTGAGGGAAAAAAGTATTTGATCCCCTGCTGATTTTGTACGTTTGCCCACTGACAAAGACATGATCAGTCTATAATTTTAATGGTAGGTTTATTTGAACAGTGAGAGACAGAATAACAACAACAAAATCCAGAAAAATGCATGTCAAAAATGTTATAAATTGATTAGCATTTTAATGAGGGAAATAAATATTTGACCCCTCTGCAAAACATGACTTAGTACTTGGTGGCAAAACCCTTGTTGGCAATCACAGAGGTCAGACGTTTCTTGTAGTTAGCCACCAGGTTTGCACACATCTCAGGAGGAATTTTGTCCCACTCCTCTTTGCAGATCTTCTCCAAGTCATTAAGGTTTCGAGGCTGACGTTTGGCAACTTGTACCTTCAGCTCCCTCCACAGATTTTCTATGGGATTAAGGTCTGCAGACTGGCTAGGCCATTCCAGGACCTTAATGTGCATCTTCTTGAGCCACTCCTTTGTTGCCTTGGCCGTGTGTTTTGGGTCATTGTCATGCTGGAATACCCATCCACGACCCATTTTCAATGCCCTGGCTGAGGGAAGGAGGTTCTCACCCAAGATTTGACGGTGCATGGCCCCGTCCATCGTCCCTTTGATGCAGTGAAGTTGTCCTGTCCCCTTAGCAGAAAAACACTTCCTTAGCATAATGTTTCCACCTCCATGCTTGACGGTGGGGATGGTGTTCTTGGGGTCATAGGCAGCATTCCTCCTCCTCCAAACACGGCGAGATGAGTTGATGCCAAAGAGCTCGATTTTGGTCTCATCTGACCACAACAATTTCACCCAGTTCTCCTCTGAATCATTCAGATGTTCATTGGCAAACTTCAGACGGGCCTGTATATGTGCTTTCTTGAGCAGGGGGACCTTGCGGGTGCTGCAGGATTTCAGTCCTTCACGGCGTAGTGTGTTACCAATTATTTTCTTGGTGATTATGATCCCAGCTGCCTTGAGATCATTGACAAGATCCTCCCGTCTAGTTCTGGGCTGATTCCTCACCGTTCTCATGATCATTGCAACTCCACGAGGTGAGATCTTGCATGGAGCCCCAGGCCGAGGGAGATTGACAGTTCTTTTGTGTTTCTTCCATTTGCGAATAATCGCACCAACTGTTGTCACCTTCTCACCAAGCTGCTTGGCGATGGTCTTGTAGCCCATTCCAGCCTTGTGTAGGTCTACAATCTTGTTCCTGACATCTTTGGAGAGCTCTTTGGTCTTGGCCATGGTGGAGAGTTTGGAATCTGATTGATTGATTACTTCTGTGGACAGGTGTCTTTTATACAGGTAACAAGCTGAGATTAGGAGCACTCCCTTTAAGAGTGTGCTCCTAATCTCAGCTCGTTACCTGTATAAAAGACACCTGGGAGCCAGAAATCTTTCTGATTGAGAGGGGGTCAAATACTTATTTCCCTCATTAAAATGCTAATCAATTTATAACATTTTTGACATGCGTTTTTCTGGATTTTTTTGTTGTTATTATGTCTCTCACTGTTCAAATAAACCTACCATTAAAATTATAGACTGATCATTTCTTTGTCAGTGGGCAAACGTACAAAATCAGCAGGGGATCAAATACTTTTTTCCCTCACTGTATATACATAATATAACATTTGAAATGTCTTTATTCTTTTGGAACTTCTGAGTGTAATGTTTAATGTTAATTTTTATTGTTTATTTCACTTTTGTTTATTATCTACTTCACTTGCTTTGGCAATGTTAACATGTTTCCCATGCCAATAAAGCCCTTAAATTGAATTTAAATTGAATTGAGAGAGAGAGAGAGAGAGAGAGAGAGAGAGAGAGAGAGAGAGAGAGAGAGAGAGAGAGAGAGAGAGAGAGAGAATTGAATTGAGAGAGAGAGAGAGAAAAATAAAGAGAAAGAGAGAGAGAGCAAGAGAGAGAACGTGAGAGAGAGAGAGAGAAAGAGAGCTCGCTGACAATAATACACAGGCTGAGAAAGGTAGAAAATATTCAGAGTCAGAGTAGAGCAGCGTTTCCCGAACTAGGGGTCGCAACCCCATGTGGGGTCACCTATTTCAAAATGGGTCACGAGAATCGGGGTTATGTCAGTAACCTCCGGTAGCCGCTAGATGCGGTTGTAATAAATAATAGCGTTTTATGTTTTCTTCCTACAAATGTGGCTCTATCTTTTGAATCGTTTAAGCTACAAAATATTATGACACCATCACTGAAAGATAAGACTCTCAGGAACAAATTATTTTTTAATCTTCAACATAGGAATGCTACCAAAAAGAACTTAATGAAACTGGTTACAATTGACGGAGTCACCCATAATTCACCAAATGATATTTTGAAGGAAGAAACAAAGTACTTTAAGCGTATGTTTTCTTTTCAGTTGCTTCCATCTCCTCTAACTGAAGCTAATTGTAGAGAATTTTTTTCTACTGATAATGTCAAATTAACAGCCACACAGAAAGACTCATGTGAAGGTGAAATTACAGAGGAGGAACTTCTGGATGCAATTAAAGACTTTAAGTCTGGGAAAACTCCAGGGTTGGATGGCATACCAGTCGAGGTATACCAAACCTTTTTTGATATACTAAGAGGACCGTTATTAGCATGTTTTAACCACTCCTATGTAAATGGTAGATTATCTGACACTCAAGAAGAAGGTCTGATCTCATTATTACTGAAACAGGATACAAGTGGAAAATATAAAGATCCAGTCCATTTACAAAATTGGAGGCCCCTTACACTTCAGTGTTGTGATGCAAAAATCCTAGCAAAATGTATAGCGCATAGAATTAAAAAGGTATTGTCGGATATTATTCATTCTAATCAGACAGGTTTTTTACATGGAAGATACATTGGAGATAATATAAGGCAAGTATTGGAAACAATAGAACACTATGGAAAATATGGGAAACCAGGCCTGCTATTCATAGCAAACTTCGAAAAGGCATTTGATAAAGTTCGACTGGGGTTTATATATAAATGCCTGGAGCATTTCCATTTTGGAGAATCTCTTATAAAATGGGTCAAAATCATGTATAGTAACTCAGAAAGTTTTAAACTGTCAAGAGGAGTGAAACAAGGTTGTCCACTATCGGCATATCTATTTATTGTGGCCATCGAGATGTTAGCTATTAAAATCAGATCCAATAATAATATCAGAGGACTAGAAATCCAGGGCTTAAAAACAAAGGTGTCATTGTACGCTGATGATTCATGTTTTCTTTTAAATCCACAACTAGAATCCCTCCACAGCCTCATAGAGGATCTAGATACATTTTCTAACCTCTCTGGATTACAACCAAATTGTGACAAATGTACTATATTACGTATTGGATCACTAAAAAATACAATTTTTACATTACCATGTAGTTTACCAATAAAATGGTCTGATGGTGATGTGGATATACTCGGAATACATATCCCAAAGGAAATAAATAATCTCACTTCAATACATTTTAATAGAAAGTTAGCAAACGGCAAGCCAGACAAAATTAAAAGGGCATATTTATATAATGAATATGAATTCGGAGGACAGAAATGATTAAATATTAAAGCATTAGACCTATCACTAAAATCTTCAGTCATACAAAAGTTATACTTAAATCCGAACTGGTTCTCAAGCAAATTAGTAAGATTGTCTCACCAAATGTTCAAGAAAGGCCTTTTTCCCTTTATTCAGAATACAACAACTCATTTGCAGTTATTTGAAAAGGAAATCATCTCCCAAATATCACTATTTCTAAAACAAGCCATAGAAAGTTGGTTGCAATTTCAATTTAATCCTCCAGAAATGACAGAACAAATAATGCAACAAATATTGTGGTTAAATTCAAATATACTAATTGACAAAAAAACTTTATTTTTTGACAGAATGTTTAAAAAAGGTATAATCTTTGTAAATGATATCATCGGTAGGACTGGTGGAGTTATGTCACACATGCAGCTAACAAAAACATATGGAAATGTCTGCTCTACCCAAAATTACAACCAAATAATTGCAGCCTTACCGCAAAAGTGGAAGAGGAAAGTGGAAGGTGGAGAAAGTAAGGAACTTGTCTGTCGGCCTTGCATTAAAGAACATAATTGGTTAAGGAAAACTGTGATAAATAAAAAAGTATATCAGTTTCACTTAAGGACCAAAGGATTGACAGCCGTCCCATATAGATTGCAAAATAGTTGGGAAGAGATTTTTGACGTACCGATCCCATGGCATAGTGTTTATGAACTGACACGCAAAACGACACCGGATTCAAAAATTTGAATCTTTCAATTTAAATTATTATATAAAATTCTTGCTACCAATAGAATGTTATTTATATGGGGGATACAATCTTCCCAGCTCTGCAGATTTTGCTGTGAAGAGACAGAATCATTAGATCATTTGTTTTGGTTCTGTCCATTTGTAGCTTGTTTTTGGACACAGGTCCAGGAATGGCTAAAGGATTGCAATATTTACCTGGAGCTAACCTTGCAGATAGCATTACTGGGTGATCTGAAAAGTCATAGTCAATCGATCAATAATATAATAATACTTTTAGCAAAAATGTTTATTTTTAATTCACAATCTGTAGAAGCAATGAGAATAGAAAGGTTCAGAACTTTTGTAAAACATCACAGTATGGTTGAAATATATATGGCAAATAGAAATCCTATATGGATGGTGTTAAGAGATAGATGGGAGGTATTGAATAGAGTTGAAGGATGGAACTAATAACAAATAACAACAAATAATAACAAAGATAGCTAATAATGTAAGCATACTGTGTCCATAATAAGTATATAGGTTGTATGTTGGGAGCTTTTGGGAAAGAGCACAGTTAGAAAGATATGGCATATAGAAGCAAACCGGATGGACATCATGAAAATGATAGGAGAGGTTGAGAGTAGAAGAAGTTCAGGAGCAAAATAAATAAATATATATATATATACATTCGGGAAAAAAAGTATTTAGTCAGCCACCAATTGTGCAAGTTCTCCCACTTAAAAAGATGAGAGAAGCCTGTAATTTTCATCATAGGTACACGTCAACTATGACAGACAAAATGAGAAAAAAATATCCAGAAAATCACATTGTAGGATTTTGAATGAATTTATTTGCAAATTATGGTGGAAAATAAGTATTTGGTCAATAAAAAAAGTTTCTCAATACTTTGTTATATACCCTTTGTTGGCAATGACACAGGTCAAACGTTTTCTGTAAGTCTTCACAAGGTTTTCACACACTGTTGCTGGTATTTTAGCCCATTCCTCCATGCAGATCTCCTCTAGAGCAGTGATGTTTTGGGGCTGTCGCTGGGCAACACAGACTTTCAACTCCCTCCAAAGATTTTCTATGGGGTTGAGATCTGGTGACTGGCTAGGCCACTCCCGGACCTTGAAATGCTTCTTACGAAGCCACTCCTTCGTTGCCCGGGCGGTGTGTTTGGGATCATTGTCATGCTGAAAGACCCAGCCACGTTTAATCTTCAATGCCCTTGCTGATGGAAGGAGGTTTTCACTCAAAATCTCACGATACATGGCCCCATTCATTCTTTCCTTTACACGGATCAGTCGTCCTGGTCCCTTTGCAGAAAAACAGCCCCAAAGCATGATGTTTCCACCCCCATGCTTCACAGTAGGTATGGTGTTATTTGGATGCAACTCAGCATTCTTTGTCCTCCAAACACGACGAGTTGAGTTTTTACCAAAATGTTCTATTTTGGTTTCATCTGACCATATGACATTCTCCCAATCCTCTTCTGGATCATCCAAATGCACTCTAGCAAACTTCAGACGGGCCTGGACATGTACTGGCTTAAGCAGGGGGACACGTCTGGCACTACAGGATTTGAGTCCCTGGCGGCGTAGTGTGTTACTGATGGTAGGCTTTGTTACTTTGGTCCCAGCTCTCTGCAGGTCATTCACTAGGTCCCCCCGTGTGGTTCTGGGATTTTTGCTCACCGTTCTTGTGATCATTTTGACCCCACGGGGTGAGATCTTGCGTGGAGCCCCAGATCGAGGGAGATTATCAGTGGTCTTGTATGTCTTCCATTTCCTAATAATTGCTCCCACAGTTGATTTCTTCAAACCAAGCTGCTTACCTATTGCAGATTCAGTCTTCCCAGCCTGGTGCAGGTCTACAATTTTGTTTCTGGTGTCCTTTGACAGCTCTTTGGTCTTGGCCATAGTGGAGTTTGGAGTGTGACTGTTTGAGGTTGTGGACAGGTGTCTTTTATACTGATAACAAGTTCAAACAGGTGCCATTAATACAGGTAACGAGTGGAGGACAGAGGAGCCTCTTAAAGAAGAAGTTACAGGTCTGTGAGAGCCAGAAATCTTGCTTGTTTGTAGGTGACCAAATACTTATTTTTCCACCATAATTTGCAAATAAATTCATAAAAAATCCTACAATGTGATTTTCTGCATATTTTTTTCTCAATTTGTCTGTCATAGTTGACGTGTACCTATGATGAAAATTACAGGCCTCTCTCATCTTTTTAAGTGGGAGAACTTGCACAATTGGTGGCTGACTAAATACTTTTTTTCCCCACTGTATAATAGAATTATTGTAAAATTAACTGTGTCCATAAGGTGTAGATAGTAAGTATAGACCGGAAGTAGAGGCCTGGGCATTGTTGTTCACTAATTTACTCCAAGTAGGGAAAGGATGGCGGGGTTGAAAAGTAATAAAGGGGAGTATATATATAAAAAACATGGGGGATTGGAAGTGATGCAGACAATTACATTGATAGAAGATACAATCTATCTGCAATATTAAGCTAATCCCCCCCCCCCCAAAATAATAAAAATAAAATAAAAAACTCTCAGGAACATATAGGCCTATGTATCTGTGTCCCTGTACAATGCCCACAAGCTGCACAGGACTCATTAGAAGAGAGTGGACAGGTCCAGGCACTAAATCAGACTTGGGGAAAAATAACATTTTTCAATGATTATGTTATTTTCTACACAGAAGATCATACAACATTATTGCCTGATGATCTTCCGAACTTCCCAATACCTTTCTGATGCATTTCAGTCACTTCAAACCATACTTCCTTCAGATTTAAACACTGTCAAAAGTACTCTCAGACCACGGTTTCCATTAGGAAAATGTGGCGCCTGGTCTGGAAGATTTAAATGTACCGGCCATTTGAGAAATGTACCGAACCCATACACATTGGGTACATAACCAATTAGGGCATTTAGATTATGGTAATGCATTTTAACAGAACATGCAATTTATGTAATGAAGCAGCTAATAAAAAGTAATTTTCAAACATTTGCCAAAATGCAATTTGAGGGAAAACACCATTTTAAACAGCGCAAATCTCTGTTAGAAACTTAGAAAGATGGGAAATCTAAAGATGCAACAACTAGGATGGGTTGCTAATATGACTAGGATTGTGCCTTTATAGCTTCTGAACAATGAATTAAAGTTGATATGAAAACCAATAGAAAAGGAGAGAAATTGCATAGTGGTGGGTCCAATGGGGAAGTAAATGGAAATAAATGTGCCTTAATTATATAATGATTCCTGTCTATACAGAAATAAAATACTTCAAAATACTTCCCCAGAAAGCATGACTTAGCCACAGAGGAATCGGCGATCATTAGCTTCTTTAAAGAAATAGCTGTGGATTGTTTCATCTCACAAGCTCATAGGCCTATGCCTTTTTTGGGAAGCCGACAATTTGGGCAGCGCGTGTTTCAATAGGCCTTGCTGATTGTTGAGTTGCGGCTGTCAGTGAAAAGCATCTAAAATACAGCATGTGTGAAGATAATGTCTTGAGTAGAACTTAAAATATTGAGGCATGAAGAAGGAGGGGTGTTGCGAAGATACAGTATAGGCAAGGCTCTTTCCAGAATGGCTCAGATGTCTCCCGCCAATTCTTACGGATTCATTGTGTGAATTGTTTTCCCTTTTATTTATTTTTAGCAATTCTCCATTACATATGTCACCAGCAGTAAATGTACCGTTAATCCCCGTAAAATGCATGTATTAATTATAGTAATTTGCCGTTCTCGTTCTCAGAGTGGAAACGTTGTTTGCAGAGTTCACAACCTGCTACACTTGTGAGAAACAAGTTGTGGCTCATTTCCTAACCATCATTTAAGAGATGTGTCAATTTTTTCGGTGTCTTTTGTTTGGGGTGCTCCATGTGAGCAATGAGCATGTGTCTGTTTTCTCTGTCCTGATAATGTTGAGGGAGCCTGCTGCATGGAAACGTAGGAAAGTATATATATAAAATATATATATATATATATTACATTCCATTGCGAATGATAATATATTAAAACTATAGTTCCTCACAGTAAGCTATTTGAAAAATATTTTCAACAATCTGCCCCGCGATAGTCACCAATCCTCGATGTGAAAGAGCAATGGAAGTAGGCCTACTGCTTCATTGGCCCATAGGCTATGAGTTCCATGCGCCCATTTCTTTATCAATGTGTCAAAATGGCAGAGGCTGGTGATTTCGCATTAGTTGATTTTTAACGTTCAGATTTGTATCATTTTAATTCCGATTTTTACGATTGACCAAGTGACAATGATTTTGAGAAACTAAAACGTTATTGTTGAAATTAAACTGTTCCACGAAAATGTGCATATGAAAATCATAACTGTCACGCAGAATGGTAGGATAATCGTAAACGTCATGTTTCCATGGTCGGATTTTGACTATAGGCTACTTTGAAGCAAGGTAAGGCATGCTTCATAATATGAAATAAAACATTCAGGTTTCAAACAATTAAGTATGTTTGCATATTGCCTCCAGCTCACATTGTAAAGTGGTGACAGACTTGCTGATAGCCTGTTGGTCTGCACTTGAATGGTGAATGGGAAGCCTGCTTCATATACTAGTTGAGAAATAAAAATAGTAGCTCTTTTTAAATCATGCACCAAAACTGTTTTTAACCAGGGCCAGCACCAGAATGAATCAGTTGGACAGGCATTTTATTTCCATAGGGGGGCAGGAACCGCTGGGCCTTGAAGAACTCCCCTTCAAGCTAATGAGCAGTCATTCTGACTGCAACATTCTAACAGTGTGTTAATACATTTCATATATGCTATCTCAAAAATAATAGTTTGGCTGTGTTTATGAAGGTCTTAGGTAATATTAGAATACGAAGAAAAACATTTAATAACACAAGCATTTTCATTAGTTTATGTTACAAATTCAAGTGTTCAGTACATTTTATTTGTGGAGTGCCTTTGTTACAACTATGAAACAGAAAAAATATGTGTTGGAATGCGGTAATGGCTTCTTTTTATAATGACAAAATAAAATACCCCAACCACCAAGATGCATGGTCAGCAAGATGCGCAGTCCAATGATGAAAACACCAGTAGCCTAAAAATCATTATAAGCGCCAAGTGTGCTTGATTGTCAAAGGGGTGATGTGTACGCGGCAGTGAAGTCAGGCGCAGGACACAGAGAATCAGGATGACTACTTTACTTAATGCAAAACGCACAAACAAAAGTCTCCACAACACTGGAGGAGAAAAACACTCTGTGCGTAAAAAGGCGAAATAGATATGCCAAACATCAACGAGACAAAATGACAATAACACACAAAGGCCAAACGTAAAACAAGGAACTTATATGTTACACAATCAACACAAAATAAGCAACAGGTGTATAAACTAGACAACACAAGACAAACACCGAAAACATCGATCGGCAGTAGCTAGTACTCCGGGGACGACGAACGCCGAAGCCTGCCTGAGCAAGGAGGAGGAGCAGCCTCGGCAGAATCCGTGACAGTACCCCCCCCTTGATGCGCGGCTCCAGCCGTGCGCCGATCCCGGCCTCGGGGACGGCCAGGAGGACGCGGAGCAGGGCGAGTGGGATGACTCCGGTGGAACTCCGTCAGGAGGGAGGGATCTAAGATGTCCCTCCTAGGCACCCAGCACCGTTCCTCCGGACCGTACCCCTCCCACTCCACGAGATACTGCAGACCCCCCATCCAACGTCTCGAATCCACGATGGACCGGACTGAGTACGCCGGAGCCCCCTCGATGTCCAGTGGGGGCTGAGGAGCCTCCCGTATCTCATTGTCCTGGAGTGGACCAGCTACCACCGGCCTGAGGAGAGACACATGGAACGAGGGGTTAATGCGATAATCATTTGGCAGTTGTAACCTGTAACATACCTCGTTCAATCTCCTCAGGACTTTAAATGGCCCCACAAACCGCCGACCCAGCTTCCGGCAGGGCAGGCGAAGGGGCAGGTTTCGAGTCGAGAGCCAGACTCGATCTCCAGGTGCATACGCTGGACCCTCACTGCGGTGGCGATCGGCACTCGCCTTATGCCTACGGATAGCCCGCTGCAGATGGACATGCGCAGCGTTCCATGTTTCCTCCGAGCGCCGAAACCATTCATCCACCGCAGGAGCCTCGATCTGGCTCTGATGCCAGGGTGCCAGAACCGGCTGATACCCCAATACACACTGAAAAGGAGTCAGATTTGTAGAGGAGTGGCGAAGGGAGTTCTGGGCAATCTCTGCCCAGGGGATATACCCCGACCACTCCTCCTGCCGGTCCTGGCAATAAGACCTCAGAAACCTACCCACATCCTGGTTTACTCTCTCCACCTGCCCATTACTCTCAGGGTGGAAACCCGAGGTAAGGCTAACCGAGGCCCCCAAGCGTTCCATAAACACCCACCAGACTCTAGAGGTGAACTGGGGACCCCGATCAGACACTATATCCTCAGGTACCCTGTAGAGCCGGAAGACGTGAGTAAACAGGGCCTCAGCAGTTTGTATGGCAGTAGAGAGACCCGGCATTGGAATGAGACGACAGGCCTTAGAAAACCGATCCACAACGACCAAAATAGTGGTATTCCCCTGGGAGGGGGGAAGGTCCGTGACAAAGTCTACCGATAGGTGAGACCACGGCCGTTGTGGAATGGGTAGGGGTTGTAACTTCCCCCTGGGCAGGTGTCTAGGTGCCTTACACTGAGCGCACACCGAGCAGGAGGAGACATAAACCCTCACGTCCTTTGCCAATGTTGGCCACCAGTACTTTTCACTAAGGCAGTGCACTGTCCGGCCAATACCAGGATGTCCAGAGGAGGGTGACGTGTGAGCCCAATAAATTAGTCGATCACGAATCTCGAGCCCCAATACCCGCCTCTGACGCGTCCACCTCCACTTGGAACGCCAAAGAGGGGTCCGGATGTGCCAGCACCGGAACCGAGGTGAACAGGTCCTTCAGTTGTCTAAACGCCCTGTCCGCCTCAGCCGACCACTGCAAACGCACCGGGCCCCCCTTTAGCAGGGAGGTGATGGGAGCTGCTACCTGTCCAAAACCCCGGATAAACCTCCGGTAGTAATTGGCAAAACCCAAAAACCGCTGCACCTCCTTAACCGTGGTAGGAGTCTGCCAATTACGCACGGCTGAAACTCGGTCAATCTCCATCTCCACCCCTGACGCGGACAACCGATGGCCCAGGAAGGAGATGGACTCCTGGAAAAACAGGCATTTCTCCGCCTTCACAAACAAGTCATGCTCCAACAGCCTACCCAACACTCGACGCACCAGGGCCACATGCTCGGCTCGTGTAGCAGAGTATACTAGAATGTCGTCAATATACACCACTACACCCTGCCCATGCAAATCCCGGAAAATCTCGTCCACAAATGATTGGAAGACTGAAGGAGCATTCATTAACCCGTATCGCATGACGAGATGCTCATAGTGACCCGAGGTGGTACTAAATGCTGTTTTCCATTCATCTCCCTCCCTAATGCGCACCAGGTTGTAGGCGCTCCTGAGATCCAATTTTGTGAAGAAGCGCGCTCCGTGTAATGACTCCGTCATACTCGCAATCAGAGGGAGAGGATAACTGTATTTAACAGGGATCTGATTGAGACTACGGTAATCAATACACGGGCGCAAACCTCCATCCTTCTTCTTCACAAAAAAGAAACTCGAAGACGCAGGAGAAGTGGAGGGCCGTATGTATCCCTGTCCCAGAGACTCGGCGATGTATGTCTCCATAGCCGCCGTCTCCTCTTGTGACAGAGGATACACATGACTACGCGGAAGTGCAGCACCTGCCTGGAGGTCTATCGCACAATCCCCCTGTCTATGAGGTGGCAATTGTGTCGCCCTCTTCTTACTGAACACGAGTGCCAAATCATCATACTCAGGAGGAATGTGCAGTGCGGGCATTTGGTTCGGACTTTCCACCGTGGTCGCCCCTACGGAAACACCTATACACCGCCCGACACACTGATCAGACCACTCCCTGAGAGCCCTCTGTTGCCACGAAATGGTGGGGTCATGAGAGATTAACCAAGGAAGCCCCAGCACCACGGGAAACGCAGGAGAGTCGATCAGATACAACTGTATGATTTCCTCATGACCCCCCTGCGTCTTCATCTTTAGTGGCGCCGTGACCTCCCTAATTAAACCTGACCCCAAAGGACGGCTGTCTAGGGCATGGATAGGGAAAGGCACATCTACTGGTAGGAGGGGAATCCCTAACTTAACACAGAAATTACGATCAATAAAATTCCCAGCTGCGCCTGAATCGACTAGCGCCTTATTCTGGGAATGAGATGAAACCTGGGGAAATTCAACTTGAATACACAAGTGGACAACAGAGAGCTCTGGGTGAGTTGGGCGCCTACTCACCTGAAATGTCTCATCAGTGCGTGACCTGTTGCCTCGATCCCCAGGAGACCCTCCCCAGCACCGAGCCGCAGTGTGTCCTCTACGGCCACAGTTGGTGCAGGGGATGGCCTCTATCTGGGTCTCTCTCCTCCTCTCTCTAGCACCAGCACCCCCGAGCTCCATAGGGCTCGGCTCGGAGGTGCTGGGGGATGGAATGGACGGCCCCAACTCCGGACGTCCGCGGGTAGCCAGCAGGGTATCCAGACGGATCGACATGTCCACCAACTGATCGAAGCTTAGGTTGGTGTCCCTGCAGGCCAACTCTCGGCGAACGTCCTCTCGTAGGCTGCACCGATAGTGGTCGATGAGGGCCCTCTCATTCCACCCCGCATTGGCCGCCAGAGTCCGGAAATCCAGGGCGAACTCTTGCGCGCTCCTCTTCCCCTGTCGGAGGTGGAACAGACGCTCCCCCGCCGCTTTCTCCTCTGGGGGATGATCGAAAACCGCCCTGAAGCGGCGGGAGAACTCCGCATAGCTGATGGTGGGGGCGTCTATTCCCCTCCATTCGGCATTGGCCCACTCCAATGCCTTGCCGGATAGACAGGAGATGAGGGCGGAAACGCTCTCGTATCCCGAGGGCGCCGGGTGAATGGTTGCCAGGTAGAGTTCTACTTGAAGTAGGAAACCCTGACACCCGGCTGCGGTGCCATCATAGGCCCTCGGGAGTGAGAGCCAATCCCACTGGACTCCGGAGATGGAACGATGGGTCTGGCCGATGGTGGTGGTATTGTAGGAGGAGGTGTGGGCAAGCCTCCTCTTTCCCATCGGCTCAGCGTGTCCATCACATCCTGCATGGCGGTGCCAAGTCTACGGATCATGGCGTCCTGGCTGCTGACACGATCCTCCAGAGACTCCGTTACCACCGCTGGTCCTGCTGACTCCATGGTGGTGTGTTATTCTGTCAAAGGGGTGATGTGTACGCGGCAGTGAAGTCAGGCGCAGGACACAGAGAATCAGGATGACTACTTTACTTAATGCAAAACGCACAAACAAAAGTCTACACAACACTGGAGGAGAAAAACACTCTGTGCGTAAAAAGGCGAAATAGATATGCCGAACATCAACGAGACAAAATGACAATAACACACAAAGGCCAAACGTAAAACAAGGAACTTATATGTTACACAATCAACACAAAATAAGCAACAGGTGTATAAACTAGACAACACAAGACAAACACCGAAAACATCGATCGGCAGTAGCTAGTACTCCGGGGACGACGAACGCCGAAGCCTGCCCGAGCAAGGAGGAGGAGCAGCCTCGGCAGAATCCGTGACATTGATAAATAATTAAAATTGGCACATAAGCAATAATGGCATTATAATGTGTCAATATGACAGCAGTCGAAATATTATTGTCAGCTCGTGCTTACATGGTGTGCTTCTTCACGCAATGGCATCAGTTGCAGCACATCCATGTCACATAAACAACAAAAGCTGGTGAGTGCATTGCTGATGTTGTTTTTTGCTTGAGATGTAGGGCCTGCTCTCTCAGTGATGACATTTTGTGCTGATAATCGTCCATAGCATTGTCACCGGCTTGTTCTGTCTCTTCTCTCCTGTCTCACCTGCTCAGTGGACTCCATTCTTTTTTTGCGCTTAGGACTCGGAGATGTATGTTCAGGCTGAGGCTCAGAATCAGAAGAATAATCATCAGAGATGTCATGATCGATTCTTCCCCACCATCTGAGTCGTTTTCATTCAGATCTTGTAGCAACGCTAACGCAGCATGTGCATCCATTCGTCTAGGTCTTCTTGCCATTGTAAATTATGCACGCTTTCACTGTGTACTCCAAGTAGGCCAGAGTAGACTGATAAGACTGCTTGGATTCAGTGGACTGATATAGGGTACCTACCATTTTGAGATTATAATTAGAATATATCAATACAATAGAAAGGCCGCCCTGTTCTTCATTCACAATTGGTGATTACATAATAATTATGCATAGATCGCTTCACCTCGCTCATCAACTCACCCATTCTCCCCCTTCCTCCCAATCATACTTTACTTCATTTATTTAAACTGTTGTTATATTGCTGAAATTAGTTTCGGTATAGTTTAGGTTGAGTTTCAAGGCAATTATTAGGGTGATTATCAACTGGGCATGGTACCTTCAACTATTGGAGAAGGAGCGGTGCAGGCTCTACTGTCTGGAGAAGGAACTATTCACCAGAGAAACATCTGAGCGGAAACATCTGAGCGAGAGAAACAGCACCCCTTAGCCCATGTATCTGATCCTGCCTGGAAACAAAGATTATGACATGCCAGACAGCACCAGATTCATGGGCTACACATACTGAAACAGAGGGGCGCTGTTTCGCTTGCTCGGATGATTTATCTGAGATTTATTCGTCTTTGTCTCGGTCAAATAAAGAACCAATATTTACATATTTTATTTGGATAGGCTAGGAGGTATGGTAGTGCAGGCCAGGCCCCCTAAGGCCCGCCCATAACGCCGGCCTTGTTTTTAACATGCAATTGCATTTAGAATTGTTGCCCAGTGAATGGGGCTTGTAAAATAAATCCCGGTAGAAATAGGCACTGTATGCTGCGCGCATGAGATAGTTGTGTTGGATAAATAAGATGCATGGCGACTAATGAAAATACACACAGGCAATTTAATTCCACTAAATTATGCAAATTAACCTATAGACCGATAAGCATGACCTCAAATGTATTTCCATCGACTGGTATTTCCATCAATGAATAAAAAGCATTATTTTGCAATGGCATTTTTTTTCTCCCGGTCATTTTGGCCTGCAATGGTTTTCATTATCGGCTTTTCCTTTTTTGTTTTATCTGCTTTTGCAATTGCTGGCTGATATAAACCCTCCCAGTGGGCAAACCCTGGTTGAAAAGACATTGATTGATTTGTAATAGACCGTCATAGCCCCAATTTAAAAAGTAAACATTGGCTGTTGATTACATCAAATGTTTTACATGGTGGGACCCTGCATTTTTTTTTATATCAAAATGCGGTCATGGGGCAAAAAAGTTTGGAAACCGCTGGAGTAGAGGATTAATTAGTACCATCGTTTCACCACAGAGTCTAGTTTGTAACTTCGGTAATATGTCAAATGTATGACGACTTATGATAAGTAATCTTGAGCTGTCATCTGTAATGATGTGGCATCTCCACATGAAACAGTTTTTCTAGGTAGAGACAGTGAAAGACCACGAATACAAATAAGGAAAGGCTTTGTTATGACAGATTGATAGAATAACCTTTGACCTTGTTCTCATCCATCACAATCAAGACTGGGGTGTATTCATTAGGTCTTGCAACGGAACCCGTTTACGTTTAAGAACCAAACGGAAGCAAACAGAGCAAATGGAACGAAACTGGGAGGGACCTACCTGAATTTGTCCAATAGAAACTCTCATTTTCGTTTTAAAACGTTTTGCAATTGCAATAAACTAAACGCTTTGCAACAGAATTGGCGTAATGAATACACCCCAGGGTTTATGGAGGTATACAGTGAACCTTTTCTATAAGTGTATAATGTTGAATTGAGAGCTTTTCTATAGTTAGGTTCTGAATGTTGCATCATTGATGATAAGAAGTGAGGTCCAGTTAACAATAAATATAATGTACAGTGTCATTATTTATTTATGATCAATTAACGTTTACTCCCGGGTGGCGCAGTGGTCTAAGGCACTGCATTGCAGTGCTAGCTGTGCCACTAGAGATCCTGGTTCGAATCCAGTCTCTGTCGTAGCCGGCCGCGACCCATGGGGCGGTGCAAAATTGGCCCTGCGTCGTCCAGGGTAGGGGAGGGAATGGCCGGCAGGGATGTAGCTCAGTTGGTAGAGCATGGAGTTTGCAACGCCAGGGTTGTGGGTTCGTTTCCCACGGGGGGCCAGTATAAAAAAAAAAATGTATGCACTCACTAAAATGTAAGTCGCTCTGAATTAGAGCGTCTGCTAAATGTAAAATGTTTACTTTTTTTTACCTTTATTTAACTTGGCAAGTCAGTTAAGAACAAATTCTTATTTACAATGACGGCCTACACTTTGGACAATATATCCAAGCATATATAAGCAACGATATGCCTGTTTTTAATTGTCCACTCATACAAATATGTATACCAGTTATTGCAGACATAAGAAGCATCTCCAAAAGGTTATAATGACAGGGAGGGAACCAATGGCAAGCAGCGTACAGGAAAGCAATGCTGTCGAAATCACATGACCAGCATTTCAGTTTGCATGCGGTTGGTATTAAAATGTTTCCAGGACCACCGACTGTCCACTGCGTACATAGTGGCAATATTGCGAGAAAATACACATGTCCCTCGACTCTTTTGTAACTACCGTAATATTTTATGACATCGGGGCTCCGTCACGTTCCCGCAAAACGTAGCATTTACTGACCGTAGCTAGCTGTATCTTGCAGCTGTTATTATTGCTCCGATCCAAAAGTGACAGAGAGGACGAAAGTGCGAGGGGGAGTGCGAATTAGCTGGGTTAGCTAGCTAACTAGGAGGGCTGAAGCCAAGTGAGGCCTGTGACCGAGAGGATCCCTTCCGACAGAAACACGGCGAAATCATGGCCAACATCGCGGTTCAAAGGATAAAACGGGAATTTAAAGAGGTTCTCAAAAGCGAGGAGGTGGGTTGTTTATTTTCTTCAGTGAATGCAACGCTAGGTAGCTAGCAGCTAGTTAGCAAGCTAATGTTAGCAGAGTTTGTGTCAAACACGATTGCCTGTTGGAAATGAGTGTTTTGTTAGCTAACACAGCTAGCTAGCGGTACTTAGCCAGATGTTAACAAAAGCGAAGGCCATGAAAGGAAAATGTGACTGGCTTTTTGTTAACTACGTTACGGTTAGTTGTGCTGCTAGCCTACAGGAAATCCCATACCTGGATGCCAGCTACAGATAGCGTTTCCAGCGAAGGTAGCAACCTAGTTAGGCCAGGGGTTGTGAAAGAAGCAACGCAAAAATGCTCACCCTGGCTTGATATGATGTTTAAATCAACCTAGAGGTGAAGACGTTAGATAACTGGTTAGTTAGCCAACAAGATAAAAAGTATATTTACCACATACAACTAACGCTGTGTTACCACCAATGATGGTTATAATTGGTTACCACCAGGGTGTCAACTTCTGCCGCATTGGCAGAGGGTTCGAAAGCTAACGTTAGTGTGACATTTTCTACCTGTCCTGTTGCAGGCTAGGTTGACGATAAGTAATCAAATATGATAAATAACTTGCATCAAAACCCAATTTAACTGCCATCTAATATTAGGATTTTAGGGGACAAAATGTAACTTTGGTTCAGGTGTTATACTTTGTATTCCATGTTGTAGATGCTTCTCGCAGAAACACAGAACACTATTTCAAAAGGATAGGATTTACTGTAGCTGAGCGATGATATTGAAAAAGGTCGGGGACAGGTCCATGTTAATCCCTAGTCGATAATGGCATCAAATCACCTGTCTGGATTCTTAAATTCACCATGTTTTGTCCAATTTCTCAAGATAAGGTGGTCATATTGTTATGACATCTTTTCAATTAAAATTATATATTATGCAAATGAGGCAGTACGGAATACATAATTACAGTAATTTAAGACCAATAATTTTAAGTAGGGTGGTCAGAGTTTGTAACAATTTGAAACAATGTATGAAATTAGAATATAACTTTTATACTACTTTATGCCAATTAGATAGTTAATACACACACAGCATCCCCACACACAGCCTAAAACAGACACACTTCTCAGCATCCCTTCACACTCACAGCACCCCCACCAACACACACACACACACACCACACGTAGCCTAACACAGATTCTCACTAAGTCTGAACTGTAACACAGAAGGTTCCTAGTTGAATAACATAGCTTACTTCTAAGGTAGGCCTACACCTGAGTTGGGTTAAATTGTAAAGTTGTTTTTGGTGTTGATTAATTACTCTGGTGATGGGAGGATAAACTGCAGCAAATAATTAGCCTAAGCACACAACAGTGAGCTGCATGCTAGAACCAGCTGCACCAAAGATAGATGGGAAACATTTTCAATTCACTGGTATTTAGCTATATTTTTATTGATTGTAGGGCTGTAGCCACTGCATTCTGGTAGTTTTTACTTTAAAGAATAAAACCATCAATCACAAAATTCACCACTTGCCTGGCTCGTTGCCTCAATGAAAGGCGTCAGGCACTCCCCACACAGCTAGCACTAGTCATGGGAATGGGGGTGGCGAAACGTGAAATTGGACCAATCCCTGACAACCCATACATCAAAATGTAGCTACGAAGCTCTACTTTGTAAACCTGCTGTTTTTTTTCTGTGTCTCTGAAAACATCTGAATGACAGATCAAAGAAAAAACGTTTTACCTTATATACTGAACAAAAATATAAACGCAACAGATTTGACTGAGTTACAGAAAATCAGTCAACTGAAATTAATTCTAATCTATGGATTTCACATGACTGGGAATAAAGATATGAAGCTGTTGGTCACATACCTTAAAATAGGTAGGGATGTGGACTATAAAACCAGTCAGTATCTGTTGTGACCACCATTTGCCTCATGCAGCGCGACACATCTCCTTCGCATAGTCGATCAGGCTGTTGATTGTGGCCTTTGGAATGTTGCCCCATTCCTCTTCAATGGCTGTGCGAAGTTGCTGGATATTGACTGGAACACACTATCACACACGTTGATCCAGAGCATCCCAAACATGCTCAACGGGTGACATGTCTGGTGAGTATGCAGGCCATGGAAGAACTGGGACATTTTCAGCTTCCAGGAATTGTCTACAGATCCTTGCAACATTGGGACATGCATTATCATGCTGAAACGTGAGGTGATGGCAGCGGATGAATGGCACGACAATGGGCCTCAGGATCTCGTCACGGTATCTCTGTACATTCAAATTACCATCGATAAAATGTGAATGTGTTCGTTGTCCATAACTTACCATAACCCCACCGCCACCATGGGGCACTCTGTTCACAACGTTGACATCAGCAAACCGCTCGCCCACACGACGCCATACACGTGGTCTTCAAGTGTGAGGCCGGTTGGACGTACTGCCAGATTCTCTAAAACGACATTGGAAGGTGTGTGTTGGCGGCGGCTAATGGTAGAGAAATGAACATCCAATTCTTTGGCAACAGCTCTGGTGGACATTCCTGCAGTCAGCATGCTCCCTACAAAACTTGAGATATCTGTGGCATTGTGTTGTGACAACTGCACACTTTATAATATTATTATTTATAATTGCCTTTTGTTACCAGCACAAAGTGCACCTGTGTAATGATCATGCTGTTTAATCATCTTCTTGATATGCCAAACCTGTCAGGTGGATGGATTATCTTGGCAAAGGAGAAATGCTAATTAACAGGGATGTAAGCAAATTTGTGCACAATTTGAGAGAAATAAGCTTTTTGTGCGTATGGAAAATATCTGGGATCTTTTATTTCAGCTCATGAAACATGGGACCAACACTTTACATGTTGCCTTTATATTTTTGTTCAGTGTAGTTCAGTCAAAAGACGTCCGATGATCGTGAAACACCCTTGGGACTTTACCATACCTCATGGCCGTACAATGTTACATCGATCTTACTCTTATAGGTTGAGGAATACCCATCGCAATTATAAACACAACGATTTGGGGGGTTTCACAAAAAGGGTTGGCCCCCAGATTTGAATGTTCTTGGCACAATATTGGGATTTTTAGACATGGGTAACAACTGCCACATTGTTTTCAAATTATTTATTATGTATATTTTGACGACCACATAATTGACATTTTGGGTGCGTTCGTAAATTCGCTCTGGCTATTTACTCTCGTCTGAGTGTGCCAGAGCGCAGAATAACTGATGAATTTACGAACGTTCAACACACGTTGAATATGGCCGGTGTCAGTAAACGTCACCAAAATAGCACAATTAAATTGTTGCCATCAGCACATTTACTGTCACCAACGCTATGGATAACATGAAAACAGCCTAACCAGCTCTTCTTGGGCGAGTAAAATGGTCAGTGAGGTGTTCTCTCGTTTGTCTGGAAGTAGCTAGCCAACGTTAGCCGGTTAGCTTGGATGCTTGACTGCCGTTGTGAGGTCAGAACGCTTGGATCAACCCTCGGCCAGAGCGTCCAGTGAACACTCCGAGAGCGAAACGCTCTGAATTTAGCTACAAACGGACAACGCTCTGAATTTACGAACGCCCAGAGAGGGTCAGGCTGCTTGGGCTTTGCGGTGGCCACTGGTTTGTTTGTCCTCGGCAGAACGGTGTCGCCGTAACCAAGTGGTCACACATAGTTCTGGGTTCCACTGCACAATAGTGTTGCATGGTATACTGAAACTTTTTTGATACTAGAACATAAACGGTTCGGTACTCACATTTTTGTTACTTTCGGTACTTCTGCCAAATGTGTCTGACAGATCAAGCCTGTCTATCAGCGCAGCCGACCCCTTATTATAGCACGCACGGTGCCTGGTCCACTTACTCAGTGCTAGCCTGCACTAGGAGTCTGGGCTGCATCATGTTAGCTCCCACTCGTTCTGCACAGAAGTTAAAACACTTGGATAATGTGACACGGCATGTAGAAATGTTGAAAATGTTCATAACTGTTCGCAAAACAATGTCCCTACAGGCTAGAACACTTTACAATGCAAGAAGATACCGGTAGCTTCCAGCTATTGTAGGCTAACTTTCTTTGCTACCTAACAGCTAAAGGTAACATCAATTCACTACCTTAGTACTTTGTGCAAATCATAACGCAAAATATGCTGATTTGAAAGATTTGAATTTTTATAAATTATTACCGTAATGTTATCATGTAGTTAGATTGGTGAAAACTATTGTGTGTTGATTGTATAATTGATTCATTAATGCATCCATGGCTGTCTGAAAGTTTTGATTTAAAACAATTCAAATGTAATGATGTTGAACTCAAAAGATGCCCAACGTTTGAGCAGAGCAGTAGCTGAGTTTCTGTCTACAGCAAGCTCCATTCTGTGACTTTGGTATCTTTTTAGTATAGAGTATCGTAATGGTATAGAGTATTGTGATGATAAACCTGGTATCGGTATCAAAGTCAAAATTCTGGTATCGTAAGTAGGCCTTGTGCATAGAGTTGTATGGTTTGTTTAACTTTGCAATCAATGGTTTTTACTTGGCATACTTTTTAAAGTGGAAAATGGGCATCTCAGCGTCATTCGTTTGCTGTGGAATTGGCCCTTTGGATATCGTATCAGAATCTATAGCACAAGTCACAAATTAACTGTCAAACTTCTCAAAATGTTACTTGTTATTAAAGTATCTGTCGTACTCAAGTACAAGGAGACAGATCATGTGAAAGTATTAGCTCTCACTTTTCTGTGAGATTGTCTGTGTTGAGAGGATGTTGGGATGAGGTACCGTCTGACGGATACCCCTCCTTTCCTTACACCCTGGCCCATGCTCTGTGACAGAACCAACTGATGTCCTCTTCTCTCTGACAGACGAGTAAAAACCAGATAAAGGTGGACCTGGTGGATGAGAACTTCACAGAGCTGAAGGGGGAGATCGCAGGGCCACCTGACACACCGTATGAAGGTGAGAGGCCTGACTTTGGAATTTAGACAGACTGGTTTACCTGGGACAGACTTAACCTGGGTTTACTTGAAGGCTGAGGCCAACTTCCTAACTTACCACAATAGGATTCAAAGCACTTTTACCTCAAGGGAGCGTGGCTCATGTCATGCAAAAGGATACAGAAGATTTCTTTCTGTGATATTTTTTATTTTTTTTGTTCAGGTGGTAGATATCAACTAGAAATAAAAATTCCAGAAACATATCCCTTCAATCCACCAAAGGTAGGTAGGTTTGTGTGTATATATAGTACCAGTCAAAAGTTTGGACACACCTACTCATTCAAGGGTTGTTCTTTATTTGTACTATTTTCTATATTGAAGAATAATAGTGAAGACTTCAAAACTATGAAATAACACATATGCAATCATGTAGTAACCAAAAAAGTGTTAAACAAATCAAAATGTATTTTATATTTGAGATTCTAAAAATAGCCACCCTTTGCCTTGATGACAGCTTTGCACACTCTTGACATTCTCTCATCCAGCTTCACCTGGAATGCTTTTCCAACAGTCTTGAAGGACTTCCCACATATGCTGAACACTTGTTGGCTGCTTTTCCTTCACTCTGCGGTCCGACTCATCCCAAACCATCTCAATTGCGTTGAGGTCGGGGGATTGTGGAGGCCAGGTCATCTGATGCAGCATTCCATCCCTCTCCTTCTTGGTAAAATAGCCCTTACACAGCTGGGAGGTGTGTTGGGTCATTGTCCTGTTGAAAAACAAATGATAGTCCCACTAAGCCCAAACCAGATGTGATGACGTATGGCTGCAGAATGCTGTGGTAGCCATGCTGGTTAAGTGTGCCTTGAATTCTAAATAAATCACAGACAGTGTCATCAGCAAAGCACCTCCATACCATAACACCACCTCCTCCATTCTTTACGGTGGGAACTACACATGCAGAGGTAATCCATTCACCCACACCGCGTCTCACAAAGACACAGCGGTTGGAACCAAAAATCTCAAATTTGGACTCCAGACCAAAGGACAAATTTCCACCGGTCTAATGTCCATTGCTTGTGTTTCTTGGCCCAAGCAGGTCTCTTCTTCTTATTGGTGTCCTTTAGTAGTGGTTTCTTTGCAGCAATTCGACCATGAAGGCCTGATTCACACAGTCCCCTCTGAACAGTTGATGTTGAGATGCGTCTGTGACTTGAACTCTGTGAAGCATTTATTTGGGCTGCAATTTCTGAGGCTGGTAACTCTAATGAACTTATCCTCTGCAGCAGAGGTAACTCTGGGTCTTCCATTCCTGTGGCGGTCCTCATGAGAGCCAGTTTCATCATAGCACTTGATGGTTTTTGCGACTGCACTTGAAGAAACTTTCAAAGTTCTTGACATTTTCCGTATTGACTGACCTTCATGTCTTAAAGTGATGATGGACTGTCGTTTCTCTTTGCTTGTTTGAGCTGTTCTTGCCATAATATGGACTTGGTCTTTTACCAAATAGGGCTATCTTCTGTATACCCCCCCTACCTTGTCACAACACAACTGATTGTCTCAAACGCATTAAGTAGGAAATAAATTCCACCAATTAAATTTTAAGAAGGCATACCTGTTAATTGAAATGCATTCCAGTTGACTACCTCATGAAGCTGGTTGAGAGAATGCCAAGAGTGTGCAAAGCTGTCATCAAGGCAAAGGGTGGCTATTTGAAGAATCTCATATTTTGATTTGTTTAACACTTTGTTGCTTACTACATGATTCCATATGCGTTATTTCATAGTTTTGATGTCTTCACTATTATTCTACAATGTAACAAATAGTAAAAATAAAGAAAAACCCTTGAATGAGTAGCTGTGTCCAAACTTTTGACTGGTAGTGTGTGTGTGTGTGTGTATATACACAGTGGTGTGAAAGTGTTTGCCCCCTTCCTGATTTCTTAGTTGTTTACATGTTTGTCACACGTAAATGTTTCAGATCAAACAAATTTAAATATTAGTCAAAGATAACGCAAGTAAACACAATGCAGTTTTGAAATGAAGGTTGTTATTATTAATGGAAAACAAAATCCAAACCCACATGGCCCTGTGTGAAAAAGTGATTGCCCCCTACAACCTAATAACTGGTTGGGCCACCCTTAGCAGCAACAACTGCAATCAAGCGTTTGCGATAACTTGCAATGAGTTTTTTACAGCGCTGTGGAGGAATTTTGGCCCACTCATCTTTGCAGAATTGTTGTAATTCAGCCACATTGGAGGGTTTTCGAGCATGAACTGCCTTAAGGTCATGCCATAGCATCTCAATATGATTCAGGTCAGGACTTTGACTAGGCCACTCCAAAGTCTTCATTTTGTTTTTCTTCAGCCATTCAGAGGTGGACACGCTTGTGTGTTTTGGATCATTGTCCTGCTGCAGAACCAAAGTTCGCTTCAGCTTGAGGTCACGAACAGATGGCCGGACATTCTCCTTCAGGATTTTTTGGTAGACAGCAGAATTCATGGTTCCATTTATCACAGCAAGTCTTCCAGGTCCTGAAGCAGCATAACAGGCCCAGACCATCACACTACGACCACCATATTTTACTGTTGGTATGATGTTCTTTTTCTGAAATGCGGTGTTACTTTTACGCCAGATGTAATGGGACACACACCTTCCAAAAAGTTCAACTTTTGTCTCGTCAGTCCACAGAGTTTTTTCCCAAAGGTCTTGGGGATCATCAAGATGTTTTCTGGCAAAAATGAGACAAGCTTTAATGTCACTTTTTGCTCAGCAGTGGTTTTCATCTTGGAAGTCTGCCATGCAGGCCATTTTTGCCCAGTCTCTTTCTTATGGAGGAGTCATGAACACTGACCTTAACTGAGGCAAGTGAGGCCTGCAGCTCTTTGGATGTTGTTGTGGGGTCTTTTGTGACCTCTTGGATGAGTCGTCGCTGCGCTCTTGGGGTAATTTTGGTTGGCCGGCCACTCCTGGGAAGGTTCACCACTGTTCCATGTTTTCACCATTTGTGGATAATGGCTCTCACTGTGGTTCGCTGGAGTCCCAAATCTTTAGAAATGGCTTTATAACCTTTTCCAGACTGATGGATCTCAATTACTTTCTTTCTCATTTGTTCCTGAATTTCTTTGGATCTCGGCATGACGTCTAGCTTTTGAGGATCTTTTGGTCTACTTCACTTTGTCAGGCAGGTCCTATTTAAGTGATTCCTTGATTGAGAACAGGTGTGGCAGTAATCAGGCCTGGGTGTGGCTAGAGGAATTGAACTCAGGTGTGATAAACCACAGTTGAGTTGTGTTATAACGGGGGGGCAAACACTTTTTCACACAGGGCCATGTAGGTTTGGATTTTGTTTTCCATTAATAATAACAACCTTCATTTCAAAACTGCATTTTGTGTTTACTTGTGTTATCTTTGACTAATATTTAAATGTGTTTGATCTGAAACATTTAAGTGTGACACATGCAAACAAATAACAAATCAGGAAGGGGGCAAACACTTTTTCACACCACTGTATATATCTCAAACATATTCTGATGTTTGTTGTTCAGTTGTGTATTTTGTCAACATTGACCGGTGCCAGGGTGAAGTCCCTTGCTAATTCATTTGCTTGTTTATGTGCTTCCCCTGGCCCCCCAGGTGCGATTTATCACGAAGATTTGGCATCCCAACATCAGCTCAGTCACAGGTGCAATATGTCTGGACATCCTCAAAGACCAGTGGTGAGTCACCTTTTTTTCAATACTCTTAAATTCAATTTTTTTCATTGTCATATCTTGGTTAAGACTGATCCCAGTTCGTACTGCTCTGTGTACCCTCTGTGTGTCTGACAGGGCGGCAGCTATGACGCTGAGGACAGTGCTGCTGTCACTACAGGCCTTACTGGCAGCTGCAGAACCAGACGACCCACAGGACGCTGTAGTGGCCAATCAGGTGAGAGGAACACTGTGTGCATGTGTGGGAGAGGGAGCGCATGCATAAGTATGCCTGTAATGTCTTTGTAGATTTTCAAATGTGTTTTTTAGACTTGCTCTGTCTCCCCACTGCTTTATTCTACAATGGGTTGAGCAAAACAAGCATTGCGGTTGGTTGAGACGCGTTCTAAACCATACTGAAAAATCTGTTTAGCACGGGTAAGCCTATGATGCAAAAATGGGCATCTTGTGTTCTGTTCCATCTGTAAAAAGTATCTAGACGTTATTTCCCCTTGCTTCTAGCCTAACATTTGATTTGGAACGACGGGGGTTTGTACCAACGTTCCAGTCTGTCTCTCGACATTTGCAACATTGTTTCAATATTGAAATTCGATCTCCACTGTCCTATTGAGAATTAACGTGTCAGGACGAGATGGACATCTTTTCTCAGCCAGTTGAAATCATGAATCAGCATCATTTTTATTGATATATACAAAGAGATGTCCATAGAAAAACAGGTCAAACGAAATGAAATGCAGCTACTTTGCTGTTATTCTAGTGACTGTGTTAGCCATAGTTGGCTGGCTAGCTAGCAAGCAAGGGATAAGAGCATTGCCAGCCAGCATGGGAACGGAACATTTAGAACGAATGACTGGGATATAGAACAAAGACTTAACGACTGGGTCGCGACTCTGGCAGCCTAACCGATAGAATGAACGGCCAGCCGGCTTGGCTAGCAACCGTAGATGCGTCGGGCTAGCCTATATTTCTGTTTAGGGATGAAATAGTAGCCTATGAATACATTGATCAAAATATATATTTTTAATTGGTAACCCGCTGTAGAAAAGCTATTGTACATTCGAGGTTGTACAAAACAACTTCTTTATCACTAAAAAAGTGCTAAAAAATGTAGTTTAGCACGCCCTCTCGTGTACAATTGCTTTACTAAATTGTAGCCTAGTGAGGTTTTTTATACTGCTGTCTTGCTGCCCACTCAGTGTTGTGTGTTCTCACTCTTTAGTATAAGCAGAACCCAGAGATGTTCAAACAGACGGCCAGACTCTGGTCTCACGTGTACGCCGGCGCCCCCTCCTCCAGTCCAGAGTACACCCGCAAAATAGACAAACTCTGTGCCATGGGCTTCGATAAAGTGAGTGGGCCCCATGTGACCAGCTCTATTACTGTCTCAGTGGTCGATACCTTCATAACTCATTTACATTTTAATATGGTTCACCAATGGATCTGTTTTGTGTTCGAATACTGTAGCATAGTTATGACTGTGTTATAAACTTCCTTCTCTCCTGTTTGTCCCGTCTCCACAGAATGCAGTAATAGTGGCGTTGTCGTCGAAATCCTGGGACGTGGAGACGGCGACAGAGCTACTGCTCAGTAACTGAGACTCAATGGCCCCCTGGTCCCAAAACACCCATCACACCACCTCACCCCCCGGCCCCCATCATACACACCCTCTCCTTCAGCCTCCCTCCATCTGAAGCCCTCTGTTCCTCTGACCCCTCACCTCCACACCTGTTGGATACCCCCTCTCAATCTCCTGGCACTTCTCCCCTTTGTCGTAATCACCATCATCTCTGTTCTGTACCACGCTCCATCTTCCATGCCATCTTCACATTGGCACTATACCCTTCACATACCTCAATCAAATGACTTGAACCAAGTGCCCTTCCTCTCTGCTCATGCTGGACCCCATTCACTCGCTGGCTTTGTCCAAACACTCTCCACTGGCATCCTATTTAACTATACAATCGTTTTACATCAGCTATGACCTTGAAGAAGGTAAGGAAACAGTGTTAGATTGTTTGAACAGGGCCATTTTCTTAATCTCCACCATCTCCACCCTTTTGGCACTTGCTAGCAAACATCTCTGATGTTTCCTTGCAGTAGCCACATCCATATCATGCCACACCTGTCTTAACAGTTTTACCTTCCCAAACTCCCCTCCCCAGCCCACTCCATCAGCAGGTAGCCCCACCCCCCTCCTGACTCGTAATCATCACTCTTTCCTCCTCCCCCTTTTTATTTGGTTCTGGCCTCCTACAGGAAGACATTTGGATTCCCATTTTTAAAAAGAAGGAAAACAAAAAGCAGGAAGCGCTCACCTCATTGTTCACAGATAACGCTACTCAAGCAAATTGAGACTGGAAGTAAAAAAAAAAAAATTTAAGGTGTGAAAAATATGGCATCCACTGAACTACGCCAACAGAGAAAAAAACTGTCGAAAGAATTCATCTGTAAATAAAGCTATTAAAGTCTGTGTAAATTAATCCAAAACGTGTGGAATTTGTATTATGTGCTTTTAAGAAATGCATAATATTGTATAATATTTTTATGATTTTGTGTGTTTGCATTTGTGTGTGCGATTAGTAGTCTTCCCTCTGTGTAAAAATCTAGGGTGAGAAGCTACATTTATGATGCTGGCGAAATAAAGTCCAGTGGGAATTATATACTTGGGGAAAGTAGAACAAGCATATTCATTACAATAGAATTGTGTGCATGTAACCATGCTGCATACATATGCATATTTATTTCAATAAGTGCATTTGTATGCACAGCAGCACTGCACCGTCAGTGGCACCAAAGGAATTACTAAATGGGTTGAACCTGTCAGTACAGATGATCAAAAACCCACATGCTACTGGATCAGTGCAGGAGCTAGATTGACGTATTGTACAATGGACTCTCAGTTCATGTTTGAGAAAAGCCACAGAGCATATTGTCTGTGTAGTCAGGCGAGAGTTATTAGTCAGAACACAAGCAGATGGCAGCGTAGGTAGCATGTGTCTGGGCTAGCCTCGCCAACAAGTCCATCTTTAATCACAGGAGTGGACCTGGCAGCACTCTCTTATACCCATATTGCAGCCTGCGTGCCTGCACTGGGAAGAATGCCCCTACAAGCTTGTGTGGGTGCTTGTGTGTTTCAGTCTGTGTTTCTGGGAGCAGTCTATACTTTGTGTAAGTAGGCTTACACTCTTAGAAAAAAAAAGATGCTAAGGATTCTTCGGTTTGTCCCAATAGGGGAACCCATTTTGGTGCTAGGTAGAACACTTTGCAAAGGGTTCTACCTAGAACCCTCTATGAAGGGTTCTTCCTAGAACCCTCTGAATGGTTCTACCAACATTAATTGCATTTTTTTATTATTATTATTTATTTTTACAATACATTACATTAATAAGGCTTTTCATTCCGGGCCTAGTTAAACACAGTGGTCGTAAACTCCTGGTTTACAGGCCATATTAGGCCTGCAAGTCACATTATGCTGGCTTGCAAAGTGATGTGTAATTCTTATTGGAATCCAGCTAGAGTGAGGATATCCAACAAAAGCTGTGGTGCATAAAGATGGTGGCCTCCATGCACTTACCATAAATGCCTTCTTTACCAAGTTTGCTGTATTGTACATTGCTCTATGTTACTCTTTTGTATCGTCATTAGCACAGTATACATGATCCCATTTTAAGCTCCAAGACGCAGGCAATTTGAAAAAACAAAAATGTACAGTGAGGGAAAAAAGTATTTGATCCCCTGCTGATTTTGTATGTTTGCCCACTGACAAAGACATTATCAGTTTATAATTTTAATGGCAGGTTTATTTGAACAGTGAGAGACAGAATAACAACAAAAAAATCCAGAAAAACGCATGTCAGAAATGTTATAAATTAATTTGCATTTTAATGAGGGAAATAAGTATTTGAACCCTCTGCAAAACATGACTTAGTACTTGGTGGCAAAAACCCTTGTTGGCAATCACAGAGGTCAGATGTTTCTTGTAGTTGGCCACCAGGTTTGCACACATCTCAGGAGGGATTTTGTCCCACTCCTCTTTGCAGATCTTCTCAAAGTCATTAAGGTTTCGAGGCTGACGTTTGGCAACTCGAACCTTCAGCTCCCTCCACAGATTTTCTATGGGATTAAGGTCTGGAGACTGGCTAGGCCACTCCAGGACCGTAATGTGCTTCTTCTTGAGCCACTCCTTTGTTGCCTTGCCCGTGTGTTTTGGGTCATTGTCATGCTGGAATACCCATCCACGACCCATTTTCAATGCCCTGGCTGAGGGAAGGAGGTTCTCACCCAAGATTTGACGGTACATGGCCCCGTCCATCGTCCCTTTGATGCGGTAAAGTTGTCCTGTCCCCTTAGCAGAAAAACACCCCCAAAGCATAATGTTTCCACCTCCATGTTTGACGGTGGGGATGGTGTTCTTGGAGTCATAGGCAGCATTCCTCCTCCTCCAAACACGGCGAGTTGAGTTGATGCCAAAGAGCTCGATTTTGGTCTCATCTGACCACAACACTTTCACCCAGTTCTCCTCTGAATCATTCAGATGTTCATTGGCAAACTTCAGATGGGCCTGTATATGTGCTTTCTTGAGCAGGGGGACCTTGCGGGCGTTGCAGGATTTCAGTCCTTCACGGCGTAGTGTGTTACCAATTGTTTTCTTGGTGACTATGGTCCCAGCTGCCTCAAGATCATTGACAAGATCCTCCCGTGTAGTTCTGGGCTGACTCCTCACCGTTCTCATGATCATTGCAACTCCACAAGGTGAGATCTTGCATGGAGCCCCAGGCCGAGGGAGATTGACAGTTATTTTGTGTTTCTTCCATTTGCGAATAATTGCACCAACTGTTGTCACCTTCTCACCAAGCTGCTTGGCGATGGTTTTATAGCCCATTCCAGCCTTGTGTAGGTCTACAATCTTGTCCCTGACATCCTTGGAGAGCTCTTTGGTCTTGGCCATGGTGGAGAGTTTGTAATCTGATTGATTGCTTCTGTGGACAGGTGTCTTTTATACAGGTAACAAGCTGAGATTAGAAGCACTCCCTTTAAGAGTGTGCTCCTAATCTCAGCTCGTTACCTGTATAAAAGACACCTGGGAACCAGAAATCTTTCTGATTGAGAGGGGGTCAAATACTTATTTCCCTAATTAAAATGAAAAAATCAATTTATAACATTTTTGACATGCGTTTTTCTGGATTTTGTTGTTGTTATTCTGTCTCTCACTCTTCAAATAAACCTATCATTAAAAATATAGACTGATCATTTCTTTGTCAGTGGGCAAACATACAAAATCAGCAGGGGATCAAATACTTTTTTCCCTCACTGTATATAGTGCTGATTTATTGGCACGTAGGACCATGTCGCGTGCCGTAGTTTAAAAACTCCATGGATAGTGATAAAACCATGACGTCAAATCTGAATTCACAAATCTTTATGCAACTTCGCCATTTGAATTTTTAATCACCTGCAAATGATGTAAACTGGAACAACCATCTGACCCAGTAACGGGTGCAGTTACAAACCGTTTAGATAAATGGATGCTATTTATCTTTGTGTAGCTTAAGATCAACCAATCAGATGATGTGCATGCAAAAACAGATATTGAAACAAACAATTATGAAAATCAACCTGCAATAGAGCATGCTGGGATATATGATAATGGTTGGGTGTGGTTTTGAGTGTTACTCCACACAGAGTAAAAATTACACAATCACACAACTGGTTATTAACACCAACACATTTTAAATTTACATTTTAGTCATTTAGCAGACGCTCTTATCCAGAGCAACTTACAGTTAGTGAGTGCATACATTTTTTCATACCAAGTTAATTAAACTCCTGAATCAACACTATAAATGTCACACTGAAAAATCCACACTAGTTAATAATAATAAAGAATAATATGCCATTTAGCAGACGCTTTTATCCAAAGCGACTTACAGTCATGCGTGCATACATTTTTGTGTATGGGTGGTCCCGGGGATCAAACCCACTACCTTGGCGTTACAAGCGCCGTGCTCTACCAGCTGAGCTACAGAGGCACTGGCCAATTTGCTGTGTACCATACAATACACTGCTGGTTCACTCAGACTCCCTTCTATTCTTCTATTCTCTGCTCAATAAAAATCACAGAAAATAATAATTTGAAAGTTTATATCTTTGCCATGATTTCTTTCTATGTCAGTACTGTACATGTAAAATGATTAAAACCTCTTAAATGTAACTACATGTAACATAAAATGTAATCTACGTAATCCCTCAAAGTAATTATTTATCATGAGAGGACCATGAACAATAACTATTGTCATCAAATCAAATCAAATCAAATGTTATTGGCCACATGCGCCGAATACAACAGGTGCAGACATTACAGTGAAATGCTTACTTACAGCCCTTAACCAACAGTGCATTTATTTTTGACAAAAAAGTAAAAATAAAACAACAACAAAAAAAGTGTTGAGAAAAAAAGAGCAGAAGTAAAATAAAATAACAGTAGGGAGGCTATATATACAAGGGGGTACCGGTGCAGAGTCAATGTGCGGGGGCACCGGCTAGTTGAGGTAGTTGAAGTAATATGTACATGTGGGTTGAGTTAAAGTGACTATGCATAAATAATTAACAGAGTAGCAGCAGCGTAAAAGGATGGGGTGGGGGGGGCAGTGCAAATAGTCCGGGTAGCCATGATTAGCTGTTCAGGAGTCTTATGGCTTGGAGGTAGAAGCTGTTGAGAAGTCTTTTGGACCTAGACTTGGCACTCCGGTACCGCTTGCCGTGCGGTAGCAGAGAGAACAGTCTATGACAAGGGTGGCTGGAGTCTTTGACAATTTTGAGGGCCTTCCTCTGACACCGCCTGGTATAGAGGTCCTGGATGGCAGGAAGCTTGGCTCCAGTGATGTACTGGGCTGTACGCACTACCCTCTGTAGTGCCTTGCGGTCGGAGGCCAAGCAGTTGCCATACCAGGCGGTGATGCAACCAGTCAGGATGCTCTCGATGGTGCAGCTGTATAATTTTTTCAGGATCTGAGGACCCATGCCAAATCTTTTCAGTCTCCTGAGGGGGAATAGGCTTTGTCGTGCCCTCTTCACAACTGTCTTGGTGTGTTTGACCATGATAGTTCGTTGGTGATGTGGACACCAAGGAACTTGAAGCTCTCAACCTGTTCCACTACAGCCCCGTCGATGAGAATGGGGGCATGCTCAGTCCTCTTTTTTTTCCTGTAGTCCACAATCATCTCCTTTGTCTTGGTCACGTTGAGGGAGAGGTTGTTGTCCTGGCACCACACGGCCAGGTCTCTGACCTCCTCCCTATAGGCTGTCTCATCGTTGTCGGTGATCAGGCCTACCTCTGTTGTGTCGTCGGCAAACTTAATGATGGTGTTAGAGTTGTGCCTGGCCATGCAGTCATGGGTGAACAGGGAGTACAGGAGGGGACTGAGCACGCACCCCTGAGGGGCCCCCGTGTTGAGGATCAGTGTGGCAGATGTGTTGTTACCTACCCTTACCACATGGGGTCGGCCCATCAGGAAGTCCAGGATCCAGTTGCAGAGGGAGGTGTTTAGTCCCAGGATCCTTAGCTTAGTGATGAGCTTTGAGGGCACTATGGTGTTGAATGCTGAGCTGTAGTCAATGAATAGCATTCTCACGTAGGTGTTCCTCTTGTCCAGGTGGGAAAGGGCAGTGTGGAGTGCAATAGAGATTGCATCATCTGTGGATCTGCGGTATGCAAATTGGAGTGGGTCTAGGGTTTCTGGGATAATGCTGTTGATGTGAGCCATGACCAGCCTTTCAAAGCACTTCATGGCTACAGACGTCAGTGCTACGGGTCGGTAGTCATTTAGGCAGGTTATCTTAGAGTCCTTGGGCACAATGCTGCATACTCCAAGAAAGGTTAAAATCTCACCTTTCTGGTTAAACTAGTTATAAATTGCTGAGGATCTAGACACAAGCTCAAGTACACAGTACAAATATGATAAAAATTCGAAATATCTTATGACGTATTTCCTATTCAACAAAACGATGCATTTTTTATCTTACCTTTATTTAACTAGGCAAGTAAGTTAAGAACAAATTATTATTTACAATGACGGCCTACACCGGCCAAACCCGGACGACGCTGGGCCAATTGTGCGCCGCCCTATGGGACTCCCAATCACCGCCGGTTGTGATACAGCCTGGAGTCGAACCAGGGGGTCTGTAGTGACGCATCGAGCACTGAGAGCAGTGCCTTAGACCGCTGCGCAACTCGCTTGAAATGACTTATATGCTTTCTAAATATATTATAATCAAATGATAAAACCTCTAACTATAAGATTTCACCTTCCTTATTACTGTAAAATACATATGTGTATGTTTAGTGTTAGAGAAAATGTGCATATTTTCTAAAGATCTCTCTTTATCAAAACATCTGTGAACGTCACACAGAGCTCTAGCTTGGCTTCCTGAACTCGTTAGGAACTCGCCTTTCATCACATATTAATCTTGTCAATCTATGACAAAACAGAAAGGGTTTTTTGTTTAAAGTCTGAATTATTTTAGATGAATGGCTATAAATTGATCTCTGAATGTGCAATAGTGATGAAACCACTCTCTCCTGCTGAGCTACAATGTAAGGATTGCAGGCATGTGCTTTGTCAGTGGCTGTGATGTAGGCTTCAGCCAGGAGCTGGACAGTTGGAAGAACGAAATGAAATTGTAGGAGGGACATCAAGCTTCAAGTGGTTTCAGATTTCACATCCTATGTAAAAAAGGGAACTTTACATCTCCATGTAGGAACAGTTTAAAACAATTCTCACACCTATCTTTTTTAATTTATCAGATTACTCAAACTCCTGATGTTTAAGTTTAAACAATGAGGTAAACACTAATACTCAGAACAAAATACAATAAAAAACCTTATTCAGATTCAGAAGGGTTCTAGAACCCTTCTTGCCTTCCAAAAAATCCTTATTTCCTTCTGTTACGAAACCCCTAACCTAATGTAGCAGGCGTAAAAGAAACGCCTGAAACTAGATCCCCCACATACTGGTCATGATGAGAACAACGGGGCGGCAGGTAGCTTAGTGGTTAAGAGCGTTATGCCAGAAACCGAAAGGTCGCTGGTTCTAATCCCCGAGCCGACTAGGTGAAAAATCTGCCGATGTGCCCTTGAGCAAGGCACTTAACCCTAATTGCTCATGTAAGTCGCTCTGGATAAGAGCGTCTGCTAAATGACTGAAAAAATAATAATAAAAAAAACTGTTGGGGGAGGTTCTCTTCTGCACTGTTCAACCAATCCAGTAAATGTGGAGTAGGAGTTAAGATGGAGTGTCGCCTTGTTAAGGTCCAAATGCAAAAGTCTTGTCACAGGCTCTCTTTCCATTTCCGCTGAAAAGCGGAACATTCGGCTGTTGGGGACTCGGCAGAGGCTGCGAAACCCCTAACTATCGTTGTCTCCATGCTGCTGTGCTGTTTGCTTGGCTACCTGCCAAACGTTTTGCTTTTTACTTTTAATAGCCGTTTAATCAAACTCTGTATTTAACAAGTTTACCAACGTCTTAGTTTTGTCCTCACACTTTTTTCATTCAACTTTTTCACCCCGGACACTTTATCTGGACATGGATCTGCAGGACCTCCACCAGCCGAAAAAGCTTGCTACAGTGCCTTCAGAAAGTATTCATACCCCTTGACTTATTCTACATTTTGTTGTGTTACAGCCTGAATTCAAAATGAATTAAATATATATTTTTTTCTCACCAATCTACACACAATACACCATAATGACAAAGTGAAAACATGTTTTTAGAATGTTTGCAATTGTATTTAAAATAATTACAGAAATCTCATTTACATACAGTGCTATGAAAAAGTATTTGCCCCCTTTCTAATTTTCTCTACTTTTGCATATTTGTGATACTGAATGTTTGTCACGTTAGTTTAAGGACGGGTCAGACCAAGGCGCAGTGTGAAATGCGTACATGTTTATTTCACAGATAAACATACAACAAAACAAACGAAACGTGAAGTCCTAAGGCTGAACACAAAATAAGCCTACACACAGAACAAGATCCCACAACTAACTAGTGCCAATAGGCTGCCTAAGTATGATCCCCAATCAGAGACAACGAGCAACAGCTGTCTCTGATTGGGAATCACACCCGGCCAAACATAGACATACAATCCTAGAATGAAAACATAGAAAACATAACATAGAATATTCACACCCTGACTCAACATATAAGAGTCCCCTGAGTCAGGGCGTGACAGTGTTATCAGATCGGATCCAGAGCAACACTGGCTTGGTGCGAGGAGCAGGAACAGGCCGGGCCGGACTGGGAACACGCACCACTGGCTTGGTGCGAGGAGCAGGAACGGGCCGGGCCGGACTGGCGACACGCACCACTGGCTTGGTGCGAGGAGCAGGAGCAGGAACAGGCCGGGCCGGACTGGCAACACACACCACTGGCTTGGTGCGAGGAGCAGGAATGGGCCGGGCCGGACTGGCGACACGCACCACTGGCTTGGTGCGAGGAGCAGGAACGGGCCGGGCCGGACTGGGAACACGCACCACTGGCCTGGTGCGAGGAGCAGGAACAGGCCGGGCCGGACTGCCGACACACACCACTGGCTTGGTGCGAGGAGCAGGAACGGGTCGGACCGGACTGGGAAGGTGCACTGGTGACACAGTGCGTATCTCCGCATACCTAGGTTCCTTTATTAACCCCCGCTCCTTATGCTGCCTAACCAGCTCCTCTCTCCGTGCCTCTACTTCCTCCTTTTCCCTACAAGCCTCCTGCAGTGCCTCCTCTTGAATGGATCTCTCCCGCTCTATTCTAGCTATCAGCCCCGGTAATATGGTGGCCTCCTCTCTTACCCTGCCGATCCGATCCTTCTCTCTCTCTCGGCACTCCTCCTCCAGTGAGGACTCCTCCAGGAGCCCCCACGAGTTAGGGAACAGAAACTCATCGTCGTCGTCATCCTCCAACTCCTCAGAATAATACTGTTCCCACTCTTCTTCCCATGGTCGTAGGGACTCAATCTGGAAACCCACCGGGTGCAGTGGTCGGGGCTCTTCTCTCTCGCTCCCCGACCACCCCTTTAGCCCCCCCCAAAAAATGTTATTGGGGCTGCTTCTCAGGCTTCCTCCTCGGCCGGCTTCTGTGTTGCCCTTGCTCCTCTCCTGCCTGGGCTTCCTTCTTCGCCCAGGGTCCTTTTTCCCGCAAATATCTCCTCCCACGACCACATCTTCCCCACCTGTGTCCAGGGTGTTCGGTCCTCCTGGGCACGCTGCTTGGTCCGTGTTTGGTGGGATCTTCTGTCACGTTCGTTTAAGGACGGGTCAGACCAAGGCGCAGTGTGAAATGCATACATGTTTATTTCACCGATAAACATACAACAAAACAACAAACCAAACCAAACGTGAAGTCCTAAGGCTGAACACAAAATAAGCCTACACACAGAACAAGATCCCACCACTAACTAGTGCCAATAGGCTGCCTAAGTATGATCCCCAATCAGAGACAACGAGCAACAGCTGTCTCTGATTGGGAATCACACCCGGCTAAACATAGACATACAATCCTAGAATGAAAACATAGAAAACATAACATAGAATATTCACACCCTGACTCAACATATAAGAGTCCCCTGAGTCAGGGCGCAGAGGTGGGTAGAGTAGCCAAAAATTGTACTCAAGTAAAAGTACTGTTACTTCAGAATAATATGACTCAAGTAAAAGTAAAAAGTAGTCATCCAAATAATTACTTGAGTAAGAGTAAAAAAGTACTTGGTGAAAAAACTACTCAAGTACTGAGTAACTGTTGAGTAACGTCTGATTTATTTTTTAACACAAGACAACAATCAGACAGACAAAAATACAAAATAATCATCTTTAATGAATTACAAAATAGCTTAAATTAAAATAATTCAGGTAAATTCAAGTATTAAAAAATAAAATAATAATAAATAAAAAATAAATAAGCACAAGTAACACAAATTTCCAAACCTTTATACTTTTTTTTGCCGGGCAGAACTAGAACGAGGCAGCCCATAAACTCTCATAAACTGTGTGTGTGTGTGTCTCCACAGTGACAGAACAACAGAAGGAAACACACAAACATTTCATACCAGGCATGCTGAACAGAAAACTGCACACCAGAAGGAAGCGGTCAACGTAAAATAATCAATAGGTGTTGATTAGGCCTACTCAGTACCTTTGTATTGCATGGCAAGCAACAGCCCTTTTTCTGTGTGCCTAGAAATGAATACTCTGATCTGTGATTAGGCCACACTGCACATCTCACTGAGCAGAGGAAAAGAGCAGCAGTACACATCAACTGAAAAAGCACCAGTCCATGATAGATGGCCAAATAAAACAATATTGCAGGCCTAGTATCCCAGAACACAAATTAAGCTGAATGCATGTTCTCTAAAAGGCATTAGAGGAGAGTGATGTAGTTGTAGATCGGGCATTATGTTTACTTCCAGTTCCAATATCTAACAAGAAAAGTCAGCAAAAAAAAGTCACACTAACTATATTGCCACCCTGTGGTTTGTCACTGACACACTATAATCCTAAATGACAGTAACATTATACAGAGTTATATAGGTCAATGTCTACTGGTTCACATTTGAATTGATAAACAAGTATATTTACCAGCATCTAAGATGTTCTCCTCTGTGGTCCAGGATGTTCTGAATCTTGGTAGGAGTATTGCTGCTGCAATCAGCTCAGGCTCTTTCATGACGTCTCCAAAACGTTTCTGGATCCCTTGCTGCAGGGCGTGAACAAGAGGTGTACACATTTTGCAAGTTGACTCCAACTTCTTCAGCTTGTCCCGCAACTGGTAAAGTGTTGGCAGCAGGAGGCCCATATGCACAGATGATTCCCCTTGGAGGATATTAAGGGCCATGGCAACAGGCTTCATCACAGCAGCATACTCGACCAAAAACCCAATTTTCAGCTGGATTGAACCTATAAAAGATGTAACGATAAAACAATTACTTATAGCTATTTCTGGTACAATGTCTTTATTATACATTGTACATGTTAAATACAAAAAAAATATATATATATATATATTTCATTCAAGTCATCCACAATTGTCACACCACCATGCAAAGAAAACTTAGTTACTTGAGACAAGTGGATTCACCCATTAATCAGCAAGGCTTTTTACTTTTATTATTCTTTAAAAACAAAATATACATTTTGTCAACTTACATCTTTATCTTTAATGCTGTGCAGACATTGCGAATTGCTTGTTCTCCTTGCTCTCGGTGAATGCGCACAATCCTTTCTACAGCGAGGAACAGGGAGCTCCAGCGTGTCTGATTGGGTCGGAGAAACTGCAGCTTGCATTCACGTTCCACTGTTTCATGAGCCATGGTTGACCTGCTGGTTTTATTCCAAAGAGCATGACATTTTGCAAAAGCAGACCGAGACAGCCTCTTGTAGGTTTCGTTTGCAGCTCCTCCTGCAGCAGTGGCATCAACTGTGGATACAAGATTGAGGAGATGGCATGCACACTTTTGGTGCCTTGGAAGTTGGTACTCAAGGCCTGTGTTGTCATCCAGAATTGCAGACATCTTGATACTCCACCTCTGACTCACTCTGATCTTCTGTTGCATCATCAAGGGTGGAGTCACTCTCCTCTTGTACATTGATGGCTTCCTCCTCTTTCTCCTCACCATATAATCGAAAGGAAGTTTGAGCCACTGTCTGTTGTCGTCCTGGTCACTTTTTCCCTGATGTGGTACTCAGAATGTATTTCCTCTAATGCAGCAGCAAGGACATCAAACGTGTGCGAGCCTTTGACAGGTCTACAAGCCAATGTGGAGTGCCTCTCCAGTGAGGTGTTGTCTATCCAGTGACAGGTGACACCTAAGTAGCTACGTTAGCAACATAGTTCACAGCACTCAGCTTTTTGATGATTATGCTCTTCTTGTGTTTTGCAGCTTCTTGTATTCTTGTGCATAACGTTTTCCTTGTCATTACTGTATGAGGTTGCAAGGTTTCTATCAAAGTATTGAAGGATGGCGTCTCAACCACAGAAAATGGTTGGTTGGCCTCACATACAAAATTTAGCATCAGCTTGTCAAGCGTTGCTTGTGTTACCCGCCCTGGGGCAGCAAAGGCTGTGATTTTTGCATTTTTCACAAGAGTATCACTGGAAGAGGAGGACTTACGCTTTCTGTGGTTCTCTAGTAAGTCTGTGTACTTTGCCAGTTTGTTGGGGTGAATCCTCTGTGGACAAAAAAAAAATCTGTGAGGCTACAGGGAGATCAAGACATTAAAAGAGACTTATTATCACATCAAATGTGGATATATATATATATATATATATATATATATATATATATATATATATATATAATAGAGAGAGATAGAAAATGTTTAAAACATATGTAACCTAAAAGACAAACATTCGCCTATCCACAGCAAAAAAAAACGAATTTAGGAAACTTACCGCTACATGTTTCCTCAAGTTAGATGTTGAGTTCTTGAATGCTGAAATGTCTGTTTGTTTTGGTAGACACAGAAGACACCGCATAATGTAGCTGTTCTTTCACACTTTTACTAAGGTAAACATGCTTTCAATATGAGGCCCGGGGTGCGGGTGTTCCTCCTCGTCTGTGTCTGCATTGCCGACGGCTAATTCTGACATTTTTGTGTTGCTATGACTGTAAAGCCAACCCGTCCCGCCACTGAGATTGAGTATGGTAAAGTGACGAGACTGCACAACTACGTTTGATTGGTGAAACACAGTCACGTGGTAGAGCCTTAGCGGAAGTCTCTCTCTCTCTGTCAAAATAAAACATTAAAATAAGGCATATGCGGGGGGATAAAGACAATGACGCGTAGAATACCAAAGAGGTAAAAAGAAAAGTAACGACCTCATTGTAGCCTAATGTAGCGGAGTAAGAGTACAGTTTCTTCTTCACAAATCTACTCAAGTAAAAGTAAAAAGTATAGTGATTTAAAACTACTCCTAGAAGTATAATTTTTTCAAAAACTTACTCAAGTAAATGTAACGGAGTAAATGTAACTCGTTACTACCCACCTCTGTCAGGGCGTGACAATGTTATCAGATCTTCAACCAAAACCTAATATTAGATAAAGGGAACATAAGTGGACAAATAACACAACAATTACATATTTATTTCATTTATTTCATAAACAAAGTTATGCAACACCCAATTCCCCTGTGTGAAAAAGTAATTGCCCCCTTACACTCAATAACTGGTTGTGCCACCTTTAGCTGCAATGACTCCAACCAAATGCTTCCTGTAGTTGTTGATCAGTCTCTCACGTCGCTGTGGAGGAATTTTGGCCCACTCTTCCATGCAGAACTGCTTTAACTCAGTGACGTGTGGGTTTTCAAGCATGAACTGCTCGTTTCAAGTCCTGCCACAACATCTCAATTGGGATTAGGTCTGGACTTTGACTAGGCCATTCCAAAACTTCAAATTTGTTGCTTTTTAGCTATTTTCATGTAGACTTGATTGTGTGTTTTGGATCATTGTCTTGCTGCATGACCCAGCTGCGCTTCAGCTTCAGCTCACAGACGGATGGTCTGACATTCTCCTGTAGAATTCTCTGATACAGAGCAGAATTCATGGTTCCTTCTATTAAGGCAAGTCGTCCAGGTCCTGAGGCAGCAAAGCATCCCCAAACCATCACACCACCACCACTATGCTTGACCTTTGGAATGATGTTCTTACTGTGGAATGCAGTGTTTGGTTTTCGCCAGGCATTACTGGAACCATGTCGTCCAAAAAGTTATACTTTTGAATCATCTGTCCATAGAACGTTCCTCCAAGAGTCTTGATGATCATTCAGGTGCTTTTCCGCAAACAATGACTTTCTATAAATACTGTTTACAGGCCTTCTTGGCTGTATAAAGCGTTCATCACTGAGTTCCCTGAATTCCTATCACCTCACAGTCATGGCAGATAATATTCACATTTTTGGTGACTTCAATATTCACATGGAGAAGTCCACAGACCCACTACAAAACATAGACAGTGGGTTTTGTCCAACATGTCTCGAGACCTACGCATTTCCACAATCATACCCTGGATCTAGTTTTGTCCCATGGAATATATATTGTGGATCTAAATGTTTTTCCTCATAATCCTGGACTGTCAGACCACCATCTTATTATATTTGCAATCACAACAAATAATATGCTTAGACCCCAACCAAGGATTCTCAAAAGCGACACTATAAATTCTCGGACAACCCAAAGATTCCTAAATACCCTTCCAGACTCCCTCCACCTACCCAAGGACGTCGGAGTACAAAAATCAGTTAATCACCTAACTGAGGATCTAAACTTAACCTTGCGTAATACCTTAGATGCAGTCACACCGCTAAAAACAAACAACAACAAATTGTCACAAGAAACTAGCTCCCTTCTATACAGAAAATACCTGAGCCCTGAAGCAAGCTTCCAGAAAATTGGAACGGAAATGGCGCTCCACCAAATTGGAAGTCTTCCAACTAGCTTGGAAAGACGATACGATGCAATATCAAAAGCCCTCACTGCTTCTCGATCAGCCTACTTTTCCAACCTGATTGAGGAGAATAAAAACAATCCAACACTTATTTTCTATACTGTTGCAAAGCTAACTTAAAAGCAGAATTCCCCAAGTGAAAATGGCCTTCATTTCAGCAGTGATAACTTCATGAACTTGAGCAGCATTCCACCCTGCATCCCACTGCTGGCTTGCCTCTGAAGCTAAGCAGGGTTGGTCCTGGATGGGAGACCAGATGCTGCTGGAAGTGGTGTTGGAGGGCCAGTAGGAGGTACTCTTTCCTCTAGTCAATTTTTGTTTTATAATATATCCCAATGCCCCAGGGCAGTGATTGGGGACATTGCCCTGCGTAGTGTGCCGTTTTTTGGATGGGATGTTAAACGGATGTCCTGACTCTCGGTGGTCACTGAAGATCCCATGGCACTTATCGTAAGAGTAGGGGTGTTAGCCGGTGTCCTGGCTAAATTCCCAATCTGGCCCTCATACCATCATGGGAACCCAATCATCCCCAACTTCCAATTGGCTGGTAAAATAAACTTATTCGACGAAAAGATCATGATCATTAGAAAACAAATTACGGACTCCTCTTTGAATATGCATATTCTCCAAAACTCAGTTGCCCAGGACCTCGGATCAATGGAGACACTCAAGTTTTTTAATCCTGTAATTCTCTACACATTCACAAAAATAGTAATGGACTCTAAACCTTCCAGCTGCCTACTGGACCCTATTCCAACTAAGGTACTGAAAGAGCTACTTCCTGTGCTTGGCCCTCCTATGTTGAACATAATAAACAGCTCCCCATCATCTTGATGTGTACCAAACTCACTAAAAGTGGCAGCAATAAATCCTCTCCTCAAAAAGCCAAACCTCGACCCGGAAATCTTTTACTATCGGCCTGTATCGAATCTCCCATTCCTTTCAAAAATGTTAGAAAAAGCTGTTTTCGACACCATCAATCACCACATTATTTTGGAGAGATAAGAAACCCTAATTCATCTACTCTGACAAGTTCTTGCCTGGTTTAGATCTTATCTGTCGGAAATATATCAGTTTGTCTCTGTGGATGGTTTCAGTGTTCCTTAAGCTTCCGTTCCAGGACCACTATTGTTTTCACTATATATGCTACCTCTTGGTGATGTCATTCGGAAACACAATGTCAACTTTCACTGCTATGCAGACGACACACAGCTGTACATTTCAATGAAACATGGCGAAGCCCCAAAATTGTCTAGTCTGGAAGCCTGTGTTTCAGACATAAGGAAGTGGTTGTCGACAAATGTTTTACTTTTGAACTCGGACAAAACAGAAATGCTAGTCCTAGGTCCCAAGAAACAAAGAGATCTGCTGTCGGATCTGAGAATGAATCTCGATGGTTGAGACCTCAAATAAAACTGAAAGACCTTGACGTTACTCTGATCTCTCTTTTGACAAACATATCAAAAATATTTCAAGAGCAGCTTTTTTTCAAGTTAGTAACATCACAAAAATACAAAATATTTGTCCGAAAATGATGCAGAAAAGCTCATCCATGCTTTTGTCACTTCAAGATTAGACTACTGCAATGCTCTAGTCTCCGGCTACCCAGATAATGCACTAAACAAACTTCAGCTAGTGCTAAATACAGCTGCTAGAATCTTGAATAGAACCAAAACATTTGATCATATTACTCCTGTTAAGGCTTAATTTCAAGGTTTTACTGTTAACCTACAAAGCATTACATGGACTTGCTCCTACCATCTCTCCGATTTGGTCCTGCCGTACATATACGCTACGGTCACAAGACGCATGCCTCCTTATTGTTCCTAGAATTTCTAAGTAAACAGCTGGAGGCAGGGCTTTCTCCTATAGAGTTCAATTTTTATGGAATAGTTTTCCAATCCATGTGAGAGACACAGACTTGGTCTCAACCTTTAAGTCTTTACTGAAGACTCAACTCTTCAGTAGCTCCTATGATTGAGTAGAGTCTGGCCCCGGGGTGCGAAGGTGAACTGCAAGGCACAGGAGTGACGAACCACCCTTGCTGTCTCTGCCTGGCTGGCTCCCCTCTCTCGGCTGGGGTTCTCTGCCTCTGACCCTGTTACGAGGGCTGAGTCATTGGCTTGCTCGCGCTCTCCCATGCCATCCCTAGGAGGGGTGCACCACGTCACACCAGGCTTTTTTTGTTGTTGCTATACTCGATCTGAGTGGGTTGAGTCACTGACATGATCTCCTGTCGGGTTTTGCACCCCCTCGGGCTCGTGTGGTGGGGGAGATCTTCGTGGTCCCCCCCCCCACTTGTTAGATTGAGAAACACCCAACTATTCTCTACATCAGCACAAAACACTGCTGGCTCATATGCCCCCATAGTCAAAATCAGTAGGCTAAACAGAACTAATAAATCGACTGACAAATGTCAAAGTTAGACAGTAGCTCACTGCTAACCAACCTATACATGCATGTGTTCCAAGCGCCAGAGATGTCCACTCATACCAGGCAAAACCAAACCAGAATGCCATGCACAAAAGCTACAAACCATAGCCACAGTTAGCCACTAGCCTAGCACTAACACATCCTGATTTACCAAAGCTACATACCATAGCAACTGTTAGCCACTAGCCTAGCACTAACACAAATACATGTGCCACAGAGTCCTCCAGACTCCAAACTGGGTAATGTAATCCTGCAAACAGCACTAACAAAAGCTACCAAAACTGTAGCCAAAACACAAAATGTTCCGGCCCACGAGCAAAACACCTCATCAGCCCTACAGTAGCTAACGACTACCAGCTGTAAACAACTGACTACCTTCGCGGGTGCGGCCACACCAAACATTTATGTTGACCAAAAAAACATGAGCTATCTTGCTAGCCAGCAAACTGAAACTCACATTAGCCCTACTGCAAACCTCACCTAGCATGCTAGCTCGACACAAAAACCTGCTACAAACTTTCTCAACATATGCACAACCACACTACCGAACCATACCGCTTCAAAACCACCCGGACTAGAACCACAAATATAATAATAATATAATATAATATGCCATTTAGCAGACGCTTTTATCCAAAGCGACTTACAGTCATGCGTGCATACATTTTTGTGTATGGGTGGTCCCGGGGATCGAACCCACTACCTTGGCGTTACAAGCGCCGTGCTCTACCAGCTGAGCTACAGAGGACCAACATGTGTTAAAATGTATGCTGTACAAGCTCCCATATGTTACAAAACTACGGATATTGTTGCACTTGCTTTGTCTAGGGTTCCTAGGCCTAGTTACATGGTCTGTAACCTGAATGAATGTGTGCATTTACAGTGTATTTGGAAAGTATTCAGACTCCTTGACTTTTTCCACATTTTGTTACGTTACAGCCTTATTCTAAAATGGATTAAATAAAAATAAATTCTCATCAATCTACACAAAATACCCCATAATGACGAAGCAAAAAAAGTTTTTTAGACATTTTTGCAACTTTATTAAAAAGAAAAAACAGAAATACCTTATTTACATAAGCATTCAGACCCTTTGCTATGAGACACGAAATTGAGCTCAGGTGCATCCTGTTTCAATTGATCATCCTTGAGATGTTTCTACAACTTGATTGGAGTCCACCTGTGGTAAATTCAATTGATTGGACATGATTTGGAAAGGCACCCACCTGTCTATACAGTGCATTTGGAAAGAATTCAGACCCCTTGACTTTTTCCACATTTTGTTACATTACAACCTTATTCTAAAATGGATTCATTGTTTTTTTCCCTTCTACACACAATACCCCATAATGACAAATTTTGCAAATGTATTAAAACAAAAAACTGAAATATCATACATATATTTACATAAGTATTCAGACCCTTTACTCAGTACATTGTTGAAGCACCTTTGGCAGCGATTACAGCCTCGAGTCTTCTTGTGTGGATGAGGAGCCAACCCCCACATCCAGAGAATTGTAGGCTATAACCATTTGACTACCACAGATGATAATACCACACAAACATTCCTATGCCCTATCCAAACCGGATACCCATGCCATTATGTTTTAAGACCGTTGATCCACTATTATATTGATTGAATCTTCTGCATATCTCATATGACCCACAGCCTGTTGCAGGCCCGCGAGCCCACCTGCCAAGCATTTGATTGACAGCTGAATAGATCCTGTGTGCGCTGAGCCGATGCTCCGGGGGCATCTTGTTTCCCTCGGTCTGCGCGTGCTACGTGATAGCTGGGGTCCTATTCCGTGTCTGAGCAGGCATGCAGCCTCCTCTGCCAAGCAATAAGCGCTACCCTGAAGCGCGAGGAGGACGAACGGAAATTACGGGATGCTATCAGCAATTGAGTTCAATTGGGGTTGAATGGACATCATGTAAACCTGAATGGATTTAAACCAAAGATACGTTATTTATGTTGCTCCAACATCCTCAAGTTTCCTTCTGGAGTTATTCTTCCAAAATGCGGAAGATGGTTCCAGTTGTGTGCTTTGCGATGATGTTGCTCCAAGGTAAGTCAGTGGCACTTGTGCTGTACTTTGGACATTTTTGGGAAAGCCTTAGGAGTTTAGTCTATGGAAATCTAAAGATTATATTTCTATATGTCTCATTTGATATACTATTACCAGTCTATTATCTCTGACCTAGATCGACATTTTTGCTTTTATAGTTAACAACATAAAGTGTTTTGATTGTTCGGCTAGAGCCTTGGGCACTTCGACCCATGCATCACATCTCTCCAGACCTTACTCTATCCAAACAAGGCCCTCCTTTAATTGCTGCTCAGGTCGATTAAATGGGGTAACAGTGGAGGGGGGCTTGAACCAGCATTCCATGGGGCCAATATCATGCCACCTTTGACCCCTCAGAGTCCTACAACAAATAACTTCTATATTCTCCTATCGCAGTGGTCCACTCGGCTCAGGGCCGGTACGCTCAGCAGCTGCTCACCGACCTGATGGAGAACTACTCAAACGCCCTGCGGCCGGTGGAGGACACAGACAAAGCCCTGAACGTCACCCTGCAGATTACTCTCTCCCAGATCAAAGACATGGTGAGTCTCAGAGATTACTGACTATGTCTCAACGATGAGCAGAGCACCTCTGACAATCTATGACTGGCTTCTCTCACAATGAGGCTTTGACAAAATGTCATCCTTGATCAAATACTTTGCACACGTATAAAGAGGATAACGATATCGTAGAGAGAGATCATGTACTTTTGATCAGAGGAAACAATGCATTGTGAGAGAAAGGCATCAATTGCCAGTGCGGCTCTGTTCATTGGTAAGACAGTATAGTCCAGGGTTCTTCAATTCCGGTCCTGGAGGGCCGAAACACCTCTGTTTTTC